>NC_045438.1:77571706-77690523 GCF_002776525.5 Piliocolobus tephrosceles | reverse complement strand
GTGGCACATATACACCATGGAATACTATGCAGCCATAAAAAAGGATGGAATACTATGCAGCCATAAAAAAGGATGAGTTTGCGTCCTTTGTAGGGACATGGATGCAGCTGGAAACCATCATTCTTAGCAAACTATCACAAGAAGAGAAAACCAAATACCGCATGTTCTCACTCATAGGTGGGAACAGAACAATGAGTTCACTTGGACTCGGGAAAGGGAACATCACACACTGGAGCCTATCATGGGGAGGGGGGGGAGGGATTGCACTGGGGAGTTATACCTGATATAAATGATGAATTGATGGGTGCTGACGAGTTGATGGGTGCAGCACACCAACATGACACAGGTATACATATGTAACAAACCTGCACGTTATGCACATGTACCCTAGAACTTAAAGTATAATAAAAAAATAAATAAAATAAAAAAATAAAATATTACTCCAATAACATAAGCACACAAAACCAAACTAAAAATAATCTCCTAATGTTATTTGTTACTTCAACGGTAATCTCAAACATGTATTTTTATGATAGGATTGTTCAAATGAAGATCTTGAAAGGTTGACCAAGAATTTGGTTGATGTTTCTTAGGTTACTTTTCGTATTTTAGAAGTTTATACTTCTATACTTTTTTATACCATTTATTTGTAAAAAACCTAAATTGGTCTTTGGGGCATAGAATTTTTCACAATCTGGATTTAGCTGATTGGATCCTTATGGTGTCATTTAGCAAGCACCTCTCCCTGCTGTATTTCCTGTAAACTAATATTTTTATCCAACTGTTTGGTTAGTCAATTTTTTTTATAGGCAAAACTATATCGCAGGTAATGTTGTGTTCTTCCCACTGAATCATATGAGATTAAAACAATTTTTGGCTTATGCGTAGTTGTATTTCTTGCAATTGTTGCCCAGTATTTATAAGGTTGTAGCATGTTTTCCATTCCTTTTAAAATATAATCTTTTATCATTGATATTTGGAAACTAGATCATACTTCATGGAATTTAATAATTTATAGTATAAACAATATTTTCTAAAAATAATTTCCTCATTAAACTATGAACAGATAACCAAACTTAAAATAGAATCTGTAGGGCTTTCTTTCCTTTAGAAATTTCTCTACTCCTGGTCACCCTCAATTTAAGATACAGAAAAGTCTAGGATCCAGCTCCAACCTCTTTGAAGTAGAGTGGGTGTGGGTGTAATAACATAACTTCTGAGTGACTCAAGGTATTGACATTTATTATTGTTCATCCAAACTTTGAAACAATTGTGTGGATATATGTATTACGGGGAGCTTTAATAGAGTGCTATAGACACATTGTATAAATACAATCCCTACATTTATAAATGCATGGTTATAAAAGATGTTGAAGAGTTTCCTTTCCTACATAAATATTATACTACATTCTACAATTATTGTTATTTGGAACTTTCTTCTTTAGATAGAATAATCAAGAGAAAAGGTAATTGGTATCTTTGTGATATCTGTCCCCTGGTGGCTAAGAAAGCTTCATAATCTTAAAGTGCAATGTCAGAGATTATTGTATACTAGGCCTGAACTGGAGAAAAATGACTGCTTCATGTTCTAAAAGCATATTTAAGCGAATACTTTCCATGGGATGCCACTATTTTTTTTTTTCCAGTAGATGACAAAATAGCTCAGCAAGAAGTGTCATCTGCGTAAAACAAATGTAAATGATTCTGTGTTTTGGTCATGGATCTTTATTGACTTGTGTGCTTCCAAGACTAACACATTTTCCCAATCTGTCCTTGTATTCTGCTTCTCTTAATCTCTCTCTACTCTGCTTTTCTCTGAAAATCAGCTTCATGCTAACTCAGTCAGGAAACATGACCTCTGACAGCTTTCAAACAGCTTCACCGAAAGAGAAAGGCTGACTGATTAAAATGTAAAATCTCGGGGGGCGGAGCAAGATGGCCGAATAGGAACAGCTTCAGTCTCCATCTCCCAGCGCGAGTGACACAGAAGACCGGCGATTTCTGCATTTTCAACTGAGGTACTGGGGTCATCTCACTCGGGAGTGCCGGACAATCGGTGCTGGTCAGCCGCTGCAGCCCGACCAGCGAGAGCTGAAGCAGGGCGAGGCATCGCCTCACCTGGGAAGCGCGAGGGGGAAGGGAGTCCCTTTTCCTAGCCAGGGGAACTGAGACACACAACACCTGGAAAATCGGGTAACTCCCACCCCAATACTGCGCTGTAACACCGGCACACCGGAGATTGTATCCCACACCTGGCCGGGAGGGTCCCACGCCCACGGAGCCTCTCTCCTTGCTAACACAGCAGTCTGCGGCAATCTAACCGCAAGGCAGCAGCGAGGCTGGGGGAGGGGCGCCCGCCATCGCTGAGGCTTAAGTAGGTAACTAAAGCCGCTGGGAAGCTGGAACTGGGTGGAGCTCACAGCAGCTCAAGGAAACCTGCCTGTCTCTGTAGACTGCGCCTCTGGGGACAGGGCTCAGCTAAAGGAGTAGAAGCCTGTGAAACGCGAACGACTCTGTCTGACAGCTTTGAAGAGAGCAGTGGATCTCCCAACACGGAGGTTGAGATCTGAGAAGGGGCAGTCTGCCTGCTCAAGTGGGTCACTGACCCCTGAGTAGCCTAACTGGGAGACATCCCCCACTAGGGGCAGTCTGACACCCCACACCTCACAGGGTGGAGTACACCCCTGAGAGGAAGCTTCCAAAGCAAGAATCAGACAGGTGCACTCGCTGTTCAGCAATATTCTATCTTCTGCAACCTCTGCTGCTGATACCCAGGCAAAGAGGGTCTGGAGTGGACCTCAAGCAATCTCCAACAGACCTATAGCTGAGGGTCCTGACAGTCAGAAGGAAACCTATCAAACAGGAAGGACACCTAAATCAAAACCCCATCAGTACGTCACCATCATCAAAGACCAGTGACAGATAAAACCACAAAGATGGGGAAAAAGCAGGGCAGAAAAGCTGGAAATTCAAAAAATAAGAGCGCATCTCCTCCTGCAAAGGAGCACAGCCCATTGCCAGCAATGGATCAAAGCTGGTCAGAGAATGATTTTGATGAGATGAGAGAAGAAGGCTTCAGTCCATCAAACCTCTCAGAGCTAAAGGAGGAATTACATACCCAGAGCAAAGAAACTAAAAATCTTGAAAAAAAAGTGGAAGAATTGACAGCTAGACTAATTAATGCAGAGAAGGTCATAAACGAAATGACAGAGATAAAAACCATGACACGAGAAATACGTGACAAATGCACAAGCTTCAGTAACCGACTCGATCAACTGGAAGAAAGAGTATCAGCGATTGAGAATCAAATGAATGAAATGAAGCAAGAAGAGAAACCAAAAGAAAAAAGAAGAAAAAGAAATGAACAAAGCCTGCAAGAAGTATGGGATTATGTCAAAAGACCAAATCTACGTCTGATTGGGGTGCCTGAAAGTGAGGGGGAAAATGGAACCAAATTGGAAAACACTCTACAGGATATCATCCAGGAGAACTTCCCCAACCTAGCAGGCCAGGCCAACATTCAAATTCAGGAAATACAGAGAACGCCACAAAGATACTCCTCCAGAAGAGCAACTCCAAGACACATAATTGCCAGATTCACCAAAGTTGAAATGAAGGAAAAAATCTTAAGGGCAGCCAGAGAGAAAGGTCAGGTTACCCACAAAGGGAAGCCCATCAGACTGACAGCAGATCTCTCGGCAGAAACTCTACAAGCCAGAAGAGAGTGGGGGCCAATATTCAACGTTCTTAAAGAAAAGAATTTTCAACCCAGAATTTCATATCCAGCCAAACTAAGTTTCATAAGTGAAGGAGAAATAAAATTCTTTACAGATAAGCAAATGCTTAGAGATTTTGTCACCACCAGGCCTGCCTTACAAGAGACCCTGAAGGAAGCCCTAAACATGGAAAGGAACAACCGGTACCAGCCACTGCAAAAACATGCCAAAATGTAAAGACCATCGAGCCTAGGAAGAAACTGCATCAACTAATGAGCAAAATAACCAGTTAATATCATAATGGCAGGATCAAGATCACACATAACAATATTAACCTTAAATGTAAATGGACTAAATGCTCCAATTAAAAGACACAGACTGGCAAACTGGATAAAGAGTCAAGACCCATCAGTCTGCTGTCTTCAGGAGACCCATCTCACATGCAGAGACATACATAGGCTCAAAATAAAGGGATGGAGGAAGATCTACCAAGCAAATGGAGAACAAAAAAAAGCAGGGGTTGCAATCCTAGTCTCTGATAAAACAGACTTTAAACCATCAAAGATCAAAAGAGACAAAGAAGGCCATTACATAATGGTAAAGGGATCAATCCAACAGGAAGAGCTAACTATCCTAAATATATATGCACCTAATACAGGAGCACCCAGATTCATAAAGCAAGTCCTTAGAGACTTACAAAGAGACTTAGACTCCCATACAATAATAATGGGAGACTTCAACACTCCACTGTCAACATTAGACAGATCAACGAGACAGAAAGTTAACAAGGATATCCAGGAATTGAACTCATCTCTGCACCAAGCGGACCTAATAGACATCTATAGAACTCTCCACCCCAAGTCAACAGAATATACATTCTTCTCAGCACCACATCACACTTATTCCAAAATTGACCACATAATTGGAAGTAAAGCACTCCTCAGCAAATGTAAAAGAACAGAAATTATAACAAACTGTCTCTCTGACCACAGTGCAATCAAACTAGAACTCAGGACTAAGAAATTCAATCAAAACCGCTCAACTACATGGAAACTGAACAACCTGCTCCTGAATGACTACTGGGTACATAACGAAATGAAAGCAGAAATAAAGATGTTCTTCGAATCCAATGAGAACAAAGATACAACATACCAGAATCTCTGGGACACATTTAAAGCAGTGTGTAGAGGGAAATTTATAGCACTAAGTGCCCACAAGAGAAAGCAGGACAGATCTAAAATTGACACTCTAACATCACAATTAAAAGAACTAGAGAGGCAAGAGCAAACACATTCAAAAGCTAGCAGAAAGCAAGAAATAACTAAGATCAGAGCAGAACTGAAGGAGATAGAGACACAAAAAACCCTCCAAAAAATCAATGAATCCAGGAGTTGGTTTTTTGAAAAGATCAACAAAATTGACAGACCGCTAGCAAGATTAATAAAGAAGAAAAGAGAGAGGAATCAAATAGACGCAATAAAAAATGATAAAGGGGATATCACCACCGACCCCACAGAAATACAAACTACCATCAGAGAATACTATAAACACCTCTACGCAAATCAACTAGAAAATCTAGAAGAAATGGATAATTTCCTGGACACGTACACTCTTCCAAGACTAAACCAGGAAGAAGTTGAATCCCTGAATAGACCAATAGCAGCCTCTGAAATTGAGGCAACAATTAATAGCCTGCCCACCAAAAAAAGCCCAGGACCAGATGGATTCACAGCTGAATTCTACCAGAGGTACAAGGAGGAGCTGGTACCATTCCTTCTGAAACTATTCCAATCAATAGAAAAAGAGGGAATCCTCCCTAACTCATTTTATGAGGCCAGCATCATCCTGATACCAAAGCCTGGCAGACACAACAAAAAAAGAGAATTTTAGACCAATCTCCCTGATGAACATCGATGCAAAAATCCTCAATAAAATACTGGCAAACCGGATTCAGCAGCACATCAAAAAGCTTATCCACCATGATCAAGTGGGCTTCATCCCTGGGATGCAAGGCTGGTTCAACATTCGCAAATCAATCAACGTAATCCAGCATATCAACAGAACCAAAGACAAGAACCACATGATTATCTCAATAGATGCAGAAAAGGCTTTTGACAAAATTCAACAGCCCTTCATGCTAAAAACGCTCAACAAATTCGGTATTGATGGAACGTACCTCAAAATAATAAGAACTATTTATGACAAACCCACAGCTAATATCATACTGAATGGGCAAAAACTGGAAAAGTTCCCTTTGAAAACTGGCACAAGACAGGGATGCCCTCTCTCACCACTCCTATTCAACATAGTGTTGGAAGTTCTGGCTAGGGCAATCAGGCAAGAGAAAGAAATCAAGGGTATTCAGTTAGGAAAAGAAGAAGTCAAATTGTCCCTGTTTGCAGATGACATGATTGTATATTTAGAAAACCCCATCGTCTCAGCCCAAAATCTTCTTAAGCTGATAAGCAACTTCAGCAAAGTCTCAGGATACAAAATTAATGTGCAAAAATCACAAGCATTCTTATACACCAGTAACAGACAAGCAGAGAGCCAAATCAGGAATGAACTTCCATTCACAATTGCTTCAAAGAGAATAAAATACCTAGGAATCCAACTTACAAGGGATGTAAAGGACCTCTTCAAGGAGAACTACAAACCACTGCTCAGTGAAATCAAAGAGGACACAAACAAATGGAAGAACATACCATGCTCATGGATAGGAAGAATCAATATCGTGAAAATGGCCATACTGCCCAAGGTTATTTATAGATTCAATGCCATCCCCATCAAGCTACCAATGAGTTTCTTCACAGAATTGGAAAAAAACTGCTTTAAAGTTCATATGGAACCAAAAAAGAGCCCGCATTGCCAAGACAATCCTAAGTCAAAAGGACAAAGCCGGAGGCATCACACTACCTGACTTCAAACTATACTACAAGGCTACAGTAACCAAAACAGCATGGTACTGGTACCAAAACAGAGATATAGACCAATGGAACAGAACGGAGCCTTCAGAAATAATGCCACACATCTACAACCATCTGATCTTTGACAAACCTGACAAAAGCGAGAACATATTTTTAAAGTCCGTAGTTAAAAAATTGTCTTAAGTTTGTGAGTATAATCCATGATTGTTAATACTCCCTACCGTATTATTGCTCTACAGTTTTTCCTTTTTGCTCTACAGTTTTTCCTAGATCATTCTGGTAAAAACAGTACTTTTGACTTTTTTGAAGTATAGTGGGATAATATAGTAAGTTTTGGAATGTCAAGAAGTTGATAAAACAAAGGTTAATTTTGTAACAGACACTTGAGTAATTTTTTTGTCTTTTGAAGGCAATCTATTAAGTGATGAAATGTTGATATGGATAAATAATATAGATGTGCAGAGAAATTGTACTTTGCCTTTTTTGTTGCTATGAATATTTCCCAGATTAATCCATCTTAGATATTGTCTTAGTTCACTTGTATTGTTCTAACAAAATACTACAGACTGAGTAATTTATAAACATCAGAAATTTACTTCTTTTATCAGAAAATGTTTCTGCTATTTATCAATTATAGAGACTGAGTAGTCCAAGATTAAGGCTCCAGCAAGGTTGGTATCTAGTGAGGGCTCAGTCTTTGCTTCCAAGATGTCACCATGTCACTGTATCCTCCCCAGGGGCAAAATATGTGTTATCACATGGCAGAAGGTACAGAAGGGGTAAGTTCACAAGCTTAAGACCTTTTATTCAGCACTAGTTCATTTATAAGGGTGGCATTCTCATGGCCTAATAACCTTATAAGTGCTGTACATAATACCGACGCATTGGGGATTAAGTTTCAACATTGGTTTTGGAGGGGAAACAGACCTGAATGAGAGAGCAGGTGTTATAGAATTATACCGTGAAGAAAATTCACTAATTATTCTTAAAGACCACTTAGACTAGTTCAGATCTCATTGCTTTTCCCAGAAAAGTCACTGGAATAACTGTTCCTGATTACAAACAATTTTTTTTTTTTTTTTTTTTTGCTGGAAGAAATGGCAAAACACAGATTCATAATTTAGGATGACCTTTTCATCAGGGGTCTTTAATCTTAAAACACCTACATTTAACCTTTTGAAGAGATAAAGTTGCAACTGTAAAATACATTTGTTATAAATAACAATTATTTATTTACTTTCGTTTGGAACATTTCAGCCTGTATTAAAATCTATATTCATACAGCTCATAACAAATGACATGTAACACTTAGAGAAGTGAAGAATCTGGTATAATTGAAGGAAAACATCTTCCATCTAAGCAAACAAATACTAAATTATACAAAATAAGTAGACATTGAGACTAGGTCTAATGCTCTCATATTTTCCTATGTTGTAAACCAAATATTTCTACATTAATGATTTATATCTGGAGCTTCTATTTTTTTCCTATCTGGTTTTTGCTGTTAATTACATTTTATACTATCAATGACCTACAATTAAAATACAATCTAATGTCTCTTTTTCCCTGTCACTTCATGCACAATAATATTTAAGTGAAAAGTTCAGATACAACATGTGAAACTGGGAGAATTTACTTTTTAACGTAAAGCATTACATATTGGATGCCTTTTCTTAGAAGTATCCAAACGCATGGTCCTAGTCATTTTTACTCATAATCCAAAGGAGAATTTTCTCCTTAGTCTCTTAAAAGTAATACTAGCCTGTACTTGTACTGGAAGTTACGCCCAGAATTAACCTAGAATAGAACTTCAGTGTATTAGTAAGATATTGGTTATGCTATTCAAATTAGATTTAACACTTTGAAAGAAATTACTATAAAAACAAATAAGATTTTATGCAAAGCAGATAAACAGAAATATTTTGATAATGTAGATGCAAAATGAGGAATAAATTCAATGTAAACATAGATAAATAATTACAGACATCTTTGTTAAATGACTTTTTTTTTTTTTTTGATAGGGTATTAGAGGTATTGCTAACATACTTCTACCATTTAGAAGGACAGAATAGTGTATAGGGATTTACATTGTGAACACTTTTCCAGAAACGATGCAGGAACTAAGCAGGAAAACCGAAGTAATCTACGAACCCCAGAAGGAAGCAGGAGCCTACAGCCTACACTATGAATCAGACAAAAGGCTGTGGGTCTCCAGAGTGTGAGAGAGGGAGAGTTTGCCTCTGGGATATACATCCACACCCGGGGGAGCCTTAAAGTCCAGGGGAAGGCCTTAACCTCACACAAGGCAGGAAAGAACTTGGGGAAAGTCATGGAATATAAAAGAAGAAGCAGTGGCAGGAAGACCTTGAATTAGCTCCCAGATCCCAGTATGGACTGAGGGCAGCCATTCCTTACTGTTGCTCACAGAGGACCTCGTGAAGGACAGTCAAAAAGTTCAGGCAGTCCTCACAAGTTGAAAGAAGCTCCCAACGGGGTTTCCAGATATAACCTTTGGTGGGGACAAACTCCCTTGGCCAGGGCCAGGGCAGGAGAGAGTGAAAAGCAGTCTGTGAGTGCAGGAGCCATGGGTTCATAAGCCCTGAGTGCAGGAACTGTGAGTAGGAGCCAAGTGCCAGGCTTTTCAGGGAACAGAGAGGGGCATGACTTGAAAGCCATGGTTGCTATCTCCGTGGGGAAAGCTTACGACTCCTGAAAGTGAGGAATTCTAGTTACAGGCTGACTTGAACTCAGCTCACTGCTGCCAGTGGAAATCAGTGTGAGTGCATGTGCCTTTCCAATTGTGTGGGAACTCTGTGGGGCTTATCACCACCTGCTACTCCAATTTCCCGAACAAATTCTGTTCACTAGAGGCAGCAATGCTCCCCTCTAGAATATCAACCCAGTGGCATGAGACCTACCTACTCCCATCCCGCTAAACCCACAAGGGCTGCTGCTTGACTTGCACACATAGACTCAGAGTGTAAACCTGCCCTACCCAGCCCCTACTTGGCTTTGCCCTACCACCCACCTTAGTAGCTTAACACAAAGGACAGGATCCCTTGGGAACTACAGGGCTCTGCCCATTGCCTGAGAAATCAGAGTAACCACCCTTACCCCGTCCCCATCTAGTAACATAAGGCAAGTAAAAATCCCACTGCTAGTACACAGCTGGTTCTCTTTGCATGCATCATTTCCCGCCTGGAGACCAACCAACACAGTCCATTATGGTATCTCCTGGTAGAATAACACTGCAACCAGGAAGAAGAAAACAGCTGCATGATCTCAGTTATCACCACTACTTGTACCACTTTGGCTAACCAGGAGGTCCTGAGTCTGGTTATAGCTGGTGTTCAAGAAAGCCAAAACACTAAGGGTATCAATAACCAAGGAACTTCACAGAGTCTCTGTCAATCCCCTGCCACTTCCATTAGAGCTGGTGCTGCTACCCACTGTGGGGAAACGTGAGGATAGGTCACATCACTGGATTCCTTGCAGATATTCCTAACACCAGCATGGAGTGTGACAACCTCACTAGGCAGCCAGACCCAGAGGCGCAACAACACTCACAGTAGTCTGGCTTCCAGGGACTCCTAGTGCTAGGGAAAGGAGAAGTGCACCACATCAAGGGAACATCCTATGGGACAACAGAATCTGGATGGCAGGGCTTGAGCACCAGATCCTTCTGCTGGTTGGTGGAAAGCTTCCTTAAGGACAGTTGAAGTGCTGGGCTCAGCAGGGAAGCCTTCCACTGTATCCCAACAGTCTTATACAGCCCTGGTGCATGTGAAAGGTCTTAGAGAAGAGGAACTCCCTTGTCTACCATTGTAGGCACAATTTGGGCTTCTCCCATGAGAGTTCAGCATGGGCACAACTATAGACAGCCTTTCTGGAACACATCAGGGCCACTGCATCCCCACAGGAGAAGACCACTCCAAGTCCAGGATTGCATGAGAGACAGAGTCACAATTCCTCTTTATTTGGAACATAACATTCCTACAGATGAGAAGAGGTGCCTGTCTGATCTGAATAGTTGGAGCACTGGGACAGAAGCATGTCTGAGAGGTGGATAACACTGCTGCTGACCTGGCAGGGGAGCTGATGTGGCTCCAATCCTTTCTGCTTCTAAGACCCCAGTGTGACTCACTGAGAGTTTCTCCAGCCACTTTTGTCAAGGCTTGGACTTCATTTATCCACCTGCTTTAGCCACAACCTGTTCCTACCCAGAGACACCTCCTCTACTGGCCTAAAGCCTGAGCCATCAAACCAACAAATAAAATACTGGAGAAAAATAAATAAACAAATTGCACTCCAGAGAAGAATGAGATAAGCTTTAAGAGACCTTTATAATTTCAATCACATAGGAGATAGTATACTTATTTACACACTGAACACATTACTACCACAACCAATACATGAAAAAGTCATTGTTCAAAGACTGTCTATAACCAAGAAACTCTTATAGAGTCTTCATCCCTGAAAACACCAAGAGTTGAATTAGACTATAATTTATTATAACCAATAAAGTTTCATTCTTAGGGGAAAATTTTTAAAGCAAACAAAAGAAACACAGTCAAATCAAACATAAATTCAAGAACAATGAAAGGCACTACTCTACCAAAATGAAAATGAGCCAGAAAAATAACTCTGGTAATATGACTAAACAGGGTACAATAATACTTCCAAAAGTCACACTGGCTCTGTAGCAGTGAAACCAAACCATGATAAAATCTAATACCAGATAAGGAGTTCAAAAGTTTGATTATTAAGCTACTCAAGGAAATATCAGAGAAAGGTAAAAACTATCATAAAGAAATTTAAAAAGCAGTTCAGGATATGAATGAAAAATTTTTTAGAGAGATAGATATCCTCAAGAAAAACAATAAAAACTTCTGGAAATAAAAGGCACACTGAGGTTATTACAAAATGCAGTGGAAAGTTTTGACAGAAGACTAGAATAAGTAGAAGAAATAATTTCAGAGCTTGAAGACAAGGCTTTTGAGTTAGCCCCAATCACACAAAAATAAAGAAAAAAAATAATGAAAAGAAATGAACAAAGTCTCCAAGAAATATGAGATTATGCAAAATGGCCAAATCTAAGAATAATTTGTGTTCCTGAGGAGGAAGATAAAATGATGTCTGAAAAACTTATTTGAGGGAATAATTGAGGAAAACTTTCCTAGCCTGGCTAGAGATCTAGATATCCAAATTCAAGAAGCTCAAAGAACTCCTGGGAAATTCATTGCAAAAAGATCTTCACCAAGGTATATAGTCATTATACTATCTAAAATCAACATGAAGGAAAAAATTCTAAGAGCTGTAAGACAAAAGCATCAGATAACCTACAAAGGAAATCCTACCAGACTAACAGCAGACTTCTCAACAGAAACTTTACAAGCCAGAAGGGATTGTTAGCCTATCTTCAACCTCCTTAAACAGAGCAACTGTCAGCCAAGAATTGTTTTATTGCAGAAAAGAAGATGAAATAGTCATTTTCAGAAAAACAAATCCTGAAGGGATTTGTCACTACCAAACCAGCACTACATGAAATGCAAAAAGGAGTTCTAAGCCTAAGCTTTGACACAGAAGCCCAACATACATCAACATAGAACCTCTTGAAAGCTTAAAACTCACAGCACCTATAAAACAGTAACAGAAGGAAAACAAAACAAAACTAGGTAACAATCATAACAATTAACCTGATGAACTTTACCTCACATTTCAATATTAACATTGAATGTAAATGGCCTAATTGCTCCACTAAAAAGTTTCAAAATGCCATAATGGATAAAACGTTCACAATCTAATTACCTATTTTCTTCAAGAGACACACCTAACATAGAAGGATTCAGATAAAAGTAAGGTAAAAGGGTGGAAAATGCAGTCCATACAAGTGGAAACCAAAAATGAGCAGGAATAGGTATTCTTACATCAGACAAAACAGACTTCAAGATAAAATCAATTAAAAAAAAAAGACAAAGATGATCACTATATAATCACAAAAGGATCAATTCAACAAGAAAACATTACATCCTATATTTATGTACACTAAACACTGGAGCCCCTAGATTCATAAAATAATTACTACTCAGAATGAGATAGAGAGCAAAACAATAATAGCAGGAGATTTCAATATCCACTAACAGCACTAGACAGATCATTGAGACAAAAAGCCAAGAGAGGAACAATGAACTTACATGACACACTAGAACAAATTGACTAAATGGATAATTACAGAACATTCTACCTGAGATCTGCAGACTATACATTCTTCACATCAGCACATGAAACATTCTTCAAGATAGAACATACGATAGGCCACAAAACAAGCCTCATAAATTTGAAAAAACTGAAATAATACCAAGTATCTTCTCAGACTACAGCAGAATAAAACTAGAAATAAAATCCAAAAAGGAAACCTCAAAACTCTACCAACACATAGAAATTAATAAACTGCTTCTGAATGATATCTAGGTTAATAATGAAATCAAGATGAAAGTTAAAAATTATTTGAATTAAGTTATAATAATGAGACAAGTTATGAAAAGCTCTGGGATACAACAAAAGCAGTGCTAAGGGGGAATGTTTCTAGTAATAAATACCTACATCAAATATTCTGAAAGAGCACTCATTGACAACCTAATGTCACTCCACAAGGAATCAGAGAAACAAGAACAAACTATACCTAAAGCTGGAAGAAGAAAAGAAAGATCAAAGCAGAACTAAATGAAATTCAAGCAATAACAACAAAATACAAGAGATCAATGAAACAAAAAGTTGGTTCTCTGAAAAATCAAAATTGATAGACCATTAGCTAGATCAATAAAAAAATATAAGAGAGAAGTCACAAATAAGCTCAATTAGAAACAAAATTGGAAACATTACAACCAACACCACAGAAAGACAAAAGATCATTCAAGACTACTATGGCACAAGTATACATATGTAACAAACCTGCACGTTATGCACATGTACCCTAGAACTTAAAGTATAATAATAAAATAATAATAATAATTTTAAAAAAAGACTACTATGAACACTGTTATGCACACAAACTAGAAAACCTAGAGGAAATGGATAAACTCCTGGAAACATACAACCCTGCTAGATTAAATCAGGAAGACATCGAAATCTTGAATAGAGCAATAACAAGCAGTAAGATTGAATCAGTAATTTAAAAATTACAAACAAAAAAGCCCAGGTCCAGATGGATTCACAGCTGAATTCTACCAGACATTCAAAGAATTGGCACTAATTCTGCTGAAATGATTTCAACAGATTGAGAAAGAAGGAATCTTCCTAAGTCATTCTATAAAGCTAGTATCTCCCTGATATCAAAACCAGGAAAGGGCACAGCAACAACAACAACAAAAAACTATGACCAAGTTCCCTGATGAACATAGATGCAAAAATACTCAACAAAATATTAGCTAACTACATGACACACTAGAACGACACATCAAAAAGATAAATCATCATGATGAAGTGGATTTCATTCCAGGGATGCAGGAATGGTTCAACATACGCAAATCAATAAATGTGATACACCACATAAACAATTAAAAACAAAAACCATGTGATCATCTCAATAGATGCAGATAAAGGATTCAACAAGATCCAGCACCATTTCATAATGAAAATTGTCAAAAACTAGACCTACCTCAAAAGATTAAAAGCTATGTATGACAAACCCACAGCCAACATCACACTGAATGGGGAAAAGTTAAAATATTCCCCTTTAAGAAGAAAGAATGTCCACTTTCATCACTCCTATTTAACATAGTTCTGTAAATACTAACCAGGGCAATTAGGCAAGACAAAGAAAGGACATTCAAATTGGAAAAGAGAAAGTCAAATGATTGCTGTTTGCAGATGATATGATTGTACTCCTAGAAAACCCTAAAGACTCACCCTCAAATCTCCTGGAATTGATAAACGTATTCAGTAAAGTTTCAGGATAAAAAAAAGTACACAAATCAGTAGCCCTACTATACACCAATAGTGACTGACCTGATAATCAAATCAAGAACTCAACCCCTTTTACATTAACTGCAAAAAAAATTAGAACTATGCTTAACCAAGGAGGTGAAATACCTCTACAAGGAAAACTGCAAAGCACTGCTGAAAGAAATTACAGACTACATAAACAAATGGAAACACGTACCATGTTCATGGATGAGGAGAATCAATATTGTGAAAATGACCATATTGCCAAAAGCAATATACAAATTTAATGCAATTCTCATCAAAATATCACCATCATTCTTCACAGAATTAGTAAAAACAATCCTGAAATTCATATGGAACCAAAAAAGAACCCACATAAGCAAAGCAAGACTAAGCAAAAGAACAAATCTGAAGGCATCACATTACCATACTTCAAATTTTATTAGAAAGCTGTAGTTACAAAAACAGCATGGCTATTATATAAAAGTAGGCATGTAAGTCAATGGAACAGAATAGAGAAATGAGAAATAAGGCCAAATATGTATATCCAACTTATCTTTGACAAAGTCTGCAAAAAACGGGGAATGGACATCCTATTTAATAAATGGTTCTAGGAAATTTGGCAAGCAACATATAGAAAAAATGAAACTGATTCCCATCTCTCACTATATACAAAAATCCAGTCAAGATGGATTAAATATTTCAATACAAGACCTGAAACCACAAAACTTCTAGAAAACAACATTGGAAAGACTCTTCCAGACATCAGCCTAGACAAATAATTCATGAATAAGACACCAAAAGCAAATGTAACAAAAACGAAAATAAATAAATGGGACCAAATTAAACTAAAAAGCTTCTGCACAGCAAAATAAATAATCAACAGAGAAAACAGACAATCTTCCTAATGGAAGAAAATATTTGCAAACTACACACCTGACAGAGGTCTAGTATCTATAATCTATAAGGAAGTCAAACAAATCTCAAAAAAAAAAAAAAAAAAAAAACCCAAATATTTCCATTTAAAATGTTGACAAAGGACATAAATAGACATTTCTCAAAAGAAGATATCACGTGGTCGACAAACATGAAAAAATACTCAACATCGCTAATCATCAGGGAAATGAAAATTAAAAGAACAATGAGATACCAGCTTACTCCTGAAAGAATGGCCATTATTAAAAAGTCAAAAAAACAACAGATGATTGTATGAATGTGGTGAAAATGGAACTCTTATACACTGCTGGTGTGAATGTATATTAGTATAACCTCTAAGGAAAGCAGTATGGAGGTTCCTTAAAAAGCTAAAAGTAGATCTACAATTTGATCCAGCAATCCCACTACCAGATATGTACCCAGTGGAAAATAAGTCATTACATAAAAAAGACACTCACACAGATATGTTTATAGTAGCACATCTCACAGTTGCAAAGATGTGGAACCAACCTAAGGGTCCATTAACTAATAAATAGATTTTAAGAATGTGATATATATGCACCATGGAATACTATTCTGCCATTAAAAGGAACGACATGTCTTTTGAAGAAACTTGGATGGAGCTGGAGGTAATTATTGTAAGTGAAGTAACAGGAGTGGAAAAACAAAAACTATATGTTCTGACTTGAAGTGGGAGCTAAGGCCGGGCATGGTGATTCACCCCTGTAATCCCAGAAATTTGGGAGGCCAAGGAAGGTGGATCACCTGAGGTTGAGAGAGTTCAAGACCAGCCTGAATAACATGTAGAAACCCCATCTCTACCAAAAATACAAAATTCACCAGCTGTGGTGGTGCATACCTGTAATTCCAGCTACTCGGGAGGCTGAAGCAGGAGAATCACTTGGACCCAGCTGTGGTAGTAACCCGAGATCACACCACTGCACTCCACCCAGGCAACAAGAGTGAAACTCCGTCTCAAAAAAAAAATAATAATAATAAAAAAAAAAGTGGGAGCTAGGCTATGAATATGTAAAGACATAGAGCAATATAATGGACTTCAGAGATTCAGAAGGAGGGGAAAGAATAAAAAACAACACACTAGGTACAATGTACAGTACTCAGGTAATCGGTGCACTAAAATGTCACAGGATTCACCACTATATAATTCATCAGTGTAACAAAAAAAAACTTGCACCCCAAAATGTATTGTAATAAAAAATTAAAACAAAAAGCAAGTGTGATGATTTGACAACACAAAGACATATAATCTAGCTATGTATTGACAAAATAAACAAAATCTAGTATGTCTAGCTATTCATATATATAACATTATGTAGAAAAAGCATAGCATCCTTCCTTCTCAGGTTTAATTTTTTTACAATATTTAATTATTTTAACTCAGTGAACAAGTATGAGTGTATTTAGTGTTATAAAGATAAATTCTGTGTCAGACAAAGCACCCTAGGAACAATTACTGATGAGAAGTACACAGATATAACTAAATTTAATATTGAAGAAAATGAAAATAATATGAAAGTGGCACAAGCCAGGTGTTGAGACTAATTAAAGGGAGATGTGATTCACTCCACCAGGAGGAATTAGAACTTCTAAGATGTTATTTAAGAATAGCAGTATTTCTGTAAGTAGAGGTTGTAAGAGAAACTTGAATAATTAAAGAGAGGAAGCAAACATGGAATAGTTGCCTAGCAGATATAAGACATGTGGTTATGCACTTTGCATATACTGTCATTTAATCCCTACAAAAATTATTTGAGATAAACAACAATATTCCCATTTAAGGGATGAGTTACATCACTTTAATATCAATCCTTTAAAAGCCAAAGCAATCTATTTTTCTGATCAGGCAAGAGCAATATTTCTAGATCTTGTGCTAGTAGATTAACTTTTGAAATTATTTCTGAGTCAGCAAGTATTTTTATCAAGCTAAATTCACAAACATACATGGACATCTATTCAATTTTTCACTTTTTATCTCAATGTTTGACATCATATTTGTAACTGTAAGGGAATTTATAGTCAATTTACAAATGTTGCTGACTTTTGACCAAAAATAAGAGAATAAAAGTAAATCTGAGATCAAACCAAATTCAATGTAATTAAATGTTTCTGGTTTAAAATCTCACTCATATAGTTATGTTATAAGAGTTTTGTGTTGTGTATTTGGTGTTTATTAGGGTCTGAAAAAAATAAAATGTGGAAATTATTTTAGAATAAATACCAAAAAATAAAAATATATTATTTAACTCAAGTAAAAATGATGCTTTGTTTGTGAAGAATTTGTAGAGCACCCAGTATCTATTTGCCTTATGGGATCTCCATTTTTAGCAATATTGAAGAACAGTGATGGTCTTTTCTATTGGGAATTAACAGAGACGATCTTAATTTTTTTCTTTTTATTTAATGTCAGAATTTGAACCAAATGAAAAATGTTTTAAAGATTTGTGAAAATGCAGAAGCAGATGAAATTTTTAAAGAACACAGTGAGGTGAAAATATTCTAATTTTATCCTCACTGGTATAAATACTCCACTTCCCTGAGGCTGCGCATAACTAACTCTGTTTTGATTCTACTTATCATTATTACTATTATTTTGAAATGGAGTCTCACTTTGTTACCCAGGCTGGAGTGCAGTGGAGTTATCTCGTCTTACTGCAACCTCCACCTCCCAGGTTCAAGTGATTCTCTTGCTTCAGCCTCCTAAGTAGCTGGGATTATAGCTGCATGCCACCATGCCTGGCTAATTTTTGTATTTTTAGTACAGATGGGTGTGATCTTGAACTCCTGATCTTGTGATCCTCCCGCCTTAGCCTCCCAAAGTGCTGGGATTACAGGTGTGAGCCACCGCACCTGGCTCAACTCTACTTATTTTTGAATGTAACAGAATCAGCTTCCAACTAGACAGGCCATCTTGGGAAAATAACTCCAACTCTCAGATACTTGATTATTTCATATGTAAGCTGTTAAGATTGAAAATGTTCTTTAAGGCCCAATCAACTTTAACATTCTGCTGCAACTAGATATTTTCACTACTTAACAACTGTAACTACTATAAGCATGGAAGGAAAGATGCACAGTTATGACACAGATTGGTTAGTATATTACTTGTTCAGTAGAAATGCCTGAAATCAAATGTAATTACATTGCAACTAGTTTATTAAAATTGCAAGTTATATTTAATATATATTGCTGTCCATTAATGTACAAAAATTAAGAAAATCTATAGGCTTATATATCAATTTTTGAAATATTAAATAAAACGTGTTTTTTCTATTTTTCTCATATATTTTATTGTTTCTTTTTGCTACTCAGGCTGACCAGAATAATAGACTAGTTTCAAAATCTCACATATTATAACTTAATGTCATGAAATTCTGATAATTTTACATATATATGTAATCCTTTATATTGAAGTAAGTTTATTATGTTTATTTTTGTTTTGTGATACACATGTATGCATATATATTTGCAATTATTTTTTATTGCTAGATCTTGCATTCTTTCCCTCATAAGATTAATAATTAACTTTATTTTTTCTAGAATTAAGAAAAGCTATGTTTTAAATTGCATAAATATTTTATTCAACACCATCTATTAGGCACATGTAGTGATCAATAATCACTAGTAAATTTATTTCTTAAAAGTATGTTTGGCCTTTATGTATTTATATAAGATAGTAAGGTGCTATGTATTCATTGAAAACTACGTAGCCTACTTGATGTTAATATTCATCAGTATACTAAGAAATTGCAAGGTACAATGTGGAAATAGTTCCCTGAAACATGATTACAGTTCATAGAGTAAGTCATGAACCACTCCACCTTTCTGACCTCGCCTTTCCCCAACTCCATGCCTGCTCCCAATGCTCTCCACTATGAACTCTTTCTTGGTTTTCCATTTTTACCTCAGCTTTGCTCATTTAATTTCAGGATTACCAATTTTCTCTCAGCTCTTGCTCTGTGTCTGATTCTATTAGACTACTTTAAATCATGAGCCCTACTGTGTCAATTCCAGCACAAACCTCAAGATTGGCACTCAAAACAAAAACAACTTAAACTAAAGAATCTTATTAATTTGCTGATTTAGAACCCAAACACAAAATAAAATTTACTATAGTATTTTTCAAAGCTACTAAGGAAGTTTTAGTTTTTCTTTAAAATCTGTCTCAAAAATCCCTCAACTATAACATTATTTTTACTCCTCACATTTGTCCATGTTTGAGGAAAATAATATTTCTCCAAACTCTAAAAATTTTGTAAGGACTATAAACAAATTTTAATGTATACATGTACAAATATATGAATATATTAATAAATTATTGAATCAACCAATGACCTATGAGATATATAGGACATTTTTACTTTACCCTTTGTTTCTTGAGCAACCTTTGACTTTTTTCTAAAAATTGCATTCTGCAAAATTTCTTCAGATTTCTCTCTTTATCAATTTTCATCTTCTGTATCTAATATTCTCATTAATCTATATGTTAATGCTTTATATCAATGAATTTTTTTATATTTAGGATTGTCATATAGTTCTGTTCAACTCTGCATATGTATATATGTTATTTGTATTTGTGTCTTTGCTATTCAAATTTATTTTTGGTTTCTTTTTTATCATTTGGAAAAATTTAAACAATTATTTTATATTAATTTTTAGTTTGCTTTATTATCTCTTCGTCTTGGGGTTGTGATACTTTTAATTGGTTAACTGCTCTCTAACTCTCTTTTGATTGATTCTTTAGACAGTTTCACATTTTTGTTGTTGAACTTATTCTTACTGGAAAATTATACTTTATGTGATTCCAATATATTCCTGAGTTGAGTCTCTTTGTTGACAGATATTCTGCATTTTCACTCTGATGTTCTTTTTCAATATTTTAGGTACATTAATATACAGTACTAATTACAACCGAAACATTAAACCTTCTCTTGGAATATGCCATTTCATGTTAGATCTTTTGATAGAGACTAATACAACAAAATCATCAGTCGACTCACTTTTGTGTGTTCTAGACATATTAAATAAATCAACTTTAATAATTATTCATTAGAAAAAAACTTTTATGCATACATCCTCCACAGATGCAAATATACTTCTTAAGTCACTTAGCACTGATGAATTATCTGAATCCATCTCCCTGAAAGAAATTATTCCCTGATGTCATGCCTGAAGTGCGGGTCACCCCCACCAAACAAGTTGTAACCCTGTCTTAGATTTCAGACATATTATTTTTACAATTGTGGTTGTTAACAAGTATTTATGTAGTGATAAGTAATGTGTTAAGTGCCATTGACCTTCAGGCACATGACTGCATTTCAGATATAAAAACCTGCCTCTACTATTTTCCTTGGATTTTATCAAAGTGTACTTGCGCATGTACATGTGCATTAAATATTTTAGTAAAAACTATAAGGACAAATTAGATAACTTATGAAGATAATTAAATTTAAGAAACATCAATATCTTAATGAAGATGGAATGCAAATATTCTAAGCTTAATTATTAATTTCCTAACAGCTTAATTTCAGACCCGCTTATAACCTCTCTATATAAGCACAAGCAGGCATATCAAGAAAATATTGTGAGTTCAGTTCCTGAGCACCCCAATTAAGCAAATATTGCAATACAGCAATTTAAACTTTTTTGGGGGTTTCCCACTGCGTATAAAGGTTATGTTTACACTCTGCTATAGACTATCAAGCATTCTGTATCATTATGTCTATGAACAAAATCTCTATACTCAAATTTTAAATATTCTTAATTGCTAAAATTACTCACAATTATCTGAACGTAGAGTGAGTCACAACGTTGTACCGAGGAAGAGACTTACCTTGATATTGATGGCTTCTGACTGATCAGGGCAATGATTGTTGAAGGTTGGGGTGGCTGTGACAATTTCTTAAAATGAGAGACAACGAAGTTTGCTGTAGCAATTGACTCTTCCTTTCATAAAAGATTTATCCATGGCATGTGATGCTCTTTGACAGCATTTTACCCATAATAGAACTTCTTTCAAAATTGGAACGAATCCTCTAAAATCTTGCTGCTGCTTTATCAACTAAGTTTATGTAATATTTTAAATCCTTTATTGTCTTATCAACAATGTTCACAACGTCTTCTCCGGTAAATTTCATCTCAATAAATTACTTAACTTGTTCATCCATAGGAAGCAACTCTATCTATTCAAGTTTTATCATGAGATTGTAGCAATTCAGTCATGTCTTCAGAATCAAATTCTGTTGCTATCTCTATCACATCTGTAGTTACTTTCTCCACTGGAGTCTTGAATCCTTCATTTATGAGAGTTAGAACTAACTTCTTCCAGTTTCTGAATAATGTTAATATTCTGACCTCCTTTCATGAATCACACACGCTGTTAAAGGCATCCAGAATGGTGACTCCTTTACAGAAGATTTTTAATTTACTTTGCCCATATTCATCGGAGTAAACAGATACAGCCTTATAAAACATATTTCTTAAATAGTAAAACTAGAAAGTTGAAATCACTCCTTGATCCATGGTCAGTATAATGAATGTTGTGTTAGCAAGCATGGAAACAATATTAATCTCCTTGTACATCACTTTCAGAACACATGAGTGACCTGGTCCATTGTCAATAAGCAGTTATATTTCAAAAGTAGGCTTTTTTCCAAGCAGTAGGTCTCCACAGTAGGCTTAAAATATTCAGTAAGACATGCCACACACAGATGGCATCTGGGATTTGTTGTTCAATTTCCAGAGCATGGGCAGAGCAAATTCACATAATTTTTAAGGGTTCTAGGATTGTCTGGATAGTATATGAGGATTGGCTTCAACTTAAAGTCACCACCTGCATTAGTCCCTAATAAGAGAGTTAGCCTGTCTGTCTTTGAAGCTTTGAAGCCAGGTATGAACTTCTCCTCTCCAGTTATGAAAGTTCTAGATGGTGTCTTCTTCTAATACAAAGCTGTTTCGTCTACACAAAAAAATCTATTTTTTAGTATAGCTGTTTTCATCAATGACTTTTAAATAGATCTGGATAATTTACTGCAGTTTCTAGATCATCACTTGCTGTATCACTTTGCACTTTTATGTTAGTAAGAGGGCTTTTTTCTTTGGACCTCATGAGCCAAACTCTGCCATTTTCCCCTTGGTTTATTAAATTTTTAATGTTATTTGTAGGTTTTTATTATTATACTTTAAGTTCTGGCATACATGTACAGCATGTGCAGGTGTGTTACATAGGTATACATGTGCCATGGTGATTTGCTGTACCCATCAACCCATCATCTACATTAGATATTTCTCCTAATGCTATCCCTCCCCTACTCCCCCACCCCCAGACAGGCCCTGCTGTGTGATGTTCCCCTGCCTGTGTACATGTATTCTCATTGTACAATTCTCACTTATGAGTGAGAACATGCAGTGTTTGGTTTTCTGTTCCTGTGTTAATTTGCTGAGAATGATGGTTTCCAGCTTCATCCATGTCCCTGCAAGGGACATGAACTCATTATCTTTTATGGCTGAATAGTATTCCATGGTTCATATGTGCCACATTTTCTTTATCCAGTCTATCATTGATGGGCATTTGGATTTGTTCCAAGTCTTTGCTATTGTGAACAGTGCTGCAATAAACGTGTGCATGTGCCCTTGCAGTAAAATGGCTTCTAATCCTTTGGGTTTATACCCAGTAATGGGATTGCTGCATCAAATGATATTTCTGGTTCTAGATACTTGAGGAATCTTGACACTCTTCCACAATGGTTGAACAAATTTACAACTCCCACCAACAGTGTAAAAGCATTCCTATTTCTCCACATCCTCTTCAGTATCTGTTGTTTCCTGACTTTTTAATGATCGCCATTTTAACTGGCCTGAGATGACTTCTCATTGTGGTGGTTTTGATTTGCATCTCTAATGACCAGTAGTGATGAGCATTTTTTCATATGTTTGTTGGTCACTTCTTTTGAGAAGTGTCTGTTCATATTCTTTGCCCACTTTTTTATGGGTTTTTTTTTTTTGTAAATTTGTTGTTCCTTGTAGATTCTGGATATTAGACCTTTGTCAGGTAGATAGATTGCAAAATCTGCTCTCTTTAAATGTTACCTCGTCAACATTCTCAGCTCTCTTAATCTTCATAGAATTGAAAGGACTTTAGAGCCTTGCTTTGAATTTGGCATTGGTTTATGAGAGTGTTGTGGCTGATTTGATCTTTTATTCAGATAGTTAAAACTTTATCCGAATCAGAAATGAGGCCATTTTGCTCTTGTATTCACTGAAGTAGTACTTTTAATTTTCTTCAAGATCATTTTTCTTTGTATTCATAACTTGGCTAATTGTCGTAGAAGCCTAGCTTTTGGCCTTTGATTTAAAATGGGACCAGTGCTGGGTGCAGTGGCTCATGCCTGTAATCCCAACATTTTGGGAGGCTGAGGCGGGCAGATCGCTTGAGGTCAGGAGTTTGAGACCAACTTGGCCAACATGGTGAAACCCTGTATCTGCTACAAATACAAATATTAACTAGGTGTGGTATTTACATGCCTGTAATCCCAGCTACTCCAGAGGCAGAGGCAGGAGAATCGCTTGAACCCAGGAAGCAGAGGTTGCAGTAAGCAGAGTTTGTGCCATTGCACTCCAGCCTGGGTGTCACAGCGAGACTCCATCTCAAAAAACAAACAAACAAACAAACAAACATAAAATAAAATAAAATAAAATAAAATGTGATATGTACTACTCGTCCTTTCACTTGAATTCTGAGAGGCTATTGTAGGATTATGATTGGGTTAATTTCAATATTGTTGTATCTCAGGATATGTGGAGGCCCAATAAGAGGGAGAACAATGGGGAAATGGTCAGTTGGTCAAACAGTCAGAACACACACTGACATAGTTTGGACATGTGTCCCCGCCCAAATCTCATGTTGAATTGTAATTCTCAGTATTGGAGGTAGGGCTTGGTGGGAGGTGATCGGATGATGGGGGTAGATTTCTCATGAGTGCTTTAGTACCATGCCCTTGGTGCTATCCTTGTGACAGGGAGTGACATCCTGCAAGATCTGGCTGTTTAAAAGTCTGTGGCACCTCACTTTCCCTCACTTGTTCCAACTTTCACCACTTATGCACAATCTCCCACTTCACCACAAATAAAGGCTCCCTGGGGCCTTTTTAGAAGCCGAGTATGTCAGCTCTATGCTTTCTGTACAGCCTGTGGAGCCTGGGTCAATTAGACCTTTTTTTTTTTTTTTTTTTTTTTTTTTTTTTTTTTTTTTTTTAGTAAATTACCCAGTCTTAGGATTTCTTTAGAGCAATACAAGAACGACCTAATACACACATATTTATTAATTAATTTCACTGTCTTATGTGACAGCTCCAGATGCCCCAGAACAATTGCAATGGTAACACGAAAGATCAATGATCACAGATCACCGTAATAATGATAATAATAAGATTTGAAATACTCTGACATTACCAAACTGTGACACAGAGATATGTAGTGAGCACATGCTGTTGGAAAAAAATGATGCTGATAGACTTTCTTGATGCAGGGTTGTCACAAACTTGAATTTATTAAAAAATGCAATATCTATGAAGTGCAGTAAAGCAGAGCATAATAAAATAAGTTATGTCTGTTTATTCAAAACTAAAGACCATATTAATGACATTTTGATACAGTTGTATTTTTATACCTTCTTCAAAAAGAGAATTCCACGGCATCTTCTTACACATAGTTATAAAAGTTTACATAAACAATGTCTCATTCTAATATGCTATTGATATTATCATCTATTTTAATGTCATTATTTAGTCATGTGGAGAGTTTTGTCTTAGTATTGTGATAAGACGAGTTGATATTCATTATTTGTTTTTGAATTAAGCCTATTTTTCTCATACCAGGCTAGTATTGTTCAAAATAGAATTTCCTCATTGGGCATGTTACTCCAAGGCTTGATGTCTTAGTCCATTTTGTCATGCTATAAAGGAATATCTGAGACTGGGTAATTATAAAGAAAATTATTTATTTGACTTATAATTTTGATGACTAGAAAGTTCAATACTGGGCATCTGTATCTTGTGAGGAACTCCAGCTGCTTCCACTCATTGTAGCAGCAAAGATGAATCAACATGTGCAGAGATCAAATGGTGAAAGAGGAAGTGGGAGAGAGAGAGAGAGAAGATGCTGGACTCTTTAACAAATAGCTCTTGTGGAAACTAATAGAATGAGAACTTGCCCCTGAAGGAAGGCATTAATCTCTTCATGAAGACTCTGCCCACTCAACCCAGACACCTCCCACTAGGCCCTACCTTACACCACCACCATATTGGGGATTAAATTTCAGCGGATATTTTGTGGGAACAAACAAACCATACCCAAACCATAGCACCTGTGCTATGAAACTCACTAGACCCACCTATTTTCCCTTGTGATCTCTCTTTCCTAATCCTACTGCTTGTAATGATTGTATTACGCAATTAAGCCTTGATTACATCACATATCCCTCTTTTACTGACTCTGCTAGTTTAGCATCTGAAACCATAGAACATTTTGTCTTTTTATAGTATTCCCAGTAGACTGTACAATCTTGATAGAGGCACTTTGTCTAAATTGAGTTCTGAATAATTCAGAGTAGTCAAGGTGTTTTAGAGATGAGAAGTAAATGGGAATTACTTTATTTCTTCAGTTTTTTTTTTTAAATGGGATTTCAAAAAAGAGATCCAGGCTAAAGTGAAGTGGTTTTTCACAGGTAAGATCATGGCTCACTGCAGCCTCAAATCCCTGGGCTCAAGTTATCTTCCCTCCTCAGCCTCCTGAGTAGCTGGGACTACAGGGTGTACTACCATGCCTGACATTCACAGTTATTCTTATGAAGCTTTGTTAAATTGTATTTTTTATTTTATAATTTTCTAGATATAAGCAATTTTTTTAAGAATAACATTTTGATCAAAACAAGGTATTATGTATACAAATGAGTGTATATTTAAATTTGACATATTGATGCAGTGATTGTAGACAACTTATTTTTTTTCTTTTTAGAACTAAATATTATATTAATTTGGATGTACCATAGTTTATTTATCCCTTTACCTACTGAAGTACCTCTTGATTTCTTTCAAATTTTGGCAATTATGAATAAAGCAGCTATGAATATCCAAGTGGTTGTTAGTGTGGGATGTAAGTTTTCAAATCGTTTGTGTAAATACCAAGAAGCACAGCTACTGGATTGTATGGAAAGAGTGTGTTTAGTTTTGTAAGCAATTGTTAAACTATTTACTAAAGTGGCTGTACTATACTATACTGTGCTCCATCAACAATTTAAAGAGATTTCCCATTGTGCCACAACCTAGTTGGGATTTAGTGTTGTCAGTGATCTGGATCTTAGCCATTCTAATCTGTGTGTAGTGGAAATTTGTTTTAATTTTTAAGTCTCAAATGATATATTATGTTGAATATCTTTTCACATGCTTATTTGTGATCTGTATATCATCCTTGGTAAGGTGTCTGTTTAGGTATTTTATTCCTTTTTTAAATTGGGTTGTTCATTTTCTTATTATTAAGTTTTAAAAGCTCTTTGTATATTTTGGCTGACAGTTGTTTATCAGATATGTCTGTCACAAATGTTTTCTAGCAGCTTGTGGTTTGTTTGTTTGTTTGTTTGTTTTTTCATTCTCTTGACAGTGTTTTTCACAGAGCATAAATTTTTAATTTCAACAAAGTCCAATTTATCATTTATTTTTTCCATAGATTATACCTTTATAGTCCCTAAAACATCATCATCAAGGTGGCCTAGATTTTCTACCATATTATCTTATGGAAGTTTTATAGCCTTATCTTTTATATTTTGGTCTATGATTCATTTTAAGTTAATTTCTGTGAAACGTGTAAGGTCTGTAACTAGATTCTTCTTTTTTCTTTCTTTCTTTTTTTTTTTTTTTTTTTGCATGTATATGTTCAATTGTTCCAGCACCATTTATTGAAAAAACTATCCATTTTCCATTGAATTGCCTTTAGCGTTTTGTAAAGTATGATTAGTTAACTATGCATGGGTCATTTTAAGACTCTCTATTATGTTCCCCATTTATCTACTTGTCTCTTCTTTTCCCATCAAATCTTATTCTATTTTCTAAAAAATTATTTCTCTAAAGTATCATTTTTGTTATTAATTTTCAGAATAGTAATATTCTTGTGTCAGCACAATTACGAAATGTATTTAACATGCACATTTTGAAATTCTTCATTCAGAACTTAAAAATTTAGGAATTAAACAACAAATAATTTCATTCTAAACATTTTTTATTTCAGACATTTAAGAATTAAGAATTATGTTATTTGCAATAATTCTGTTTTGACAATATTATCTTAGATTGAGTTTTATACAATTAATATCATTAGTCTCTAAACTTATACAACTATATTATACTATAAAGTTAATAGACTTTTAAAAATTTGTTTGCATCTTTTGAACCCTATATTTAAGATTCTTCAATTAAGACATGAGCAACATAAATTGTACATCATGTGTTAGTTCTAAAGTTCATTAATTTAACTTCCACTTTGTAAAATAATAACATTTAACTTAATGTCTTCACTACTATGTGTTTAGTCCCTGTATTATCCAATCTGAATGGGGCAATGACACATAGATCTCATGTTTCTGTATTTCCCTAATGTTTAATACCTTAATCAAGTCACCTGGTGCTTTTTCTGATCTAAATAATTATACTTCCCAAATTTGTGCTAGAATCTGTGTGGTTAAAGCAGATAAAACACTATAATAGCATTACACAATCCAAATTTGGGAAAGGTTAAGAGAAAAATAAAATCTGTAACCTGAAACTTACTAAATATTTTCCTAAGAGGAACACAAAAATGTAGCAAACATTGAAGACATATTTATTGTAAGTTCCATAGGGGGCCTATATTTTCTTTCTTTAGTGAGAAAGCATTGCTAATCAGTCCCAACACTGTTTTTTGAACAAAGGCTACTTCTGTCTGGGACCCTAATATGCCTAGACTATGACCAACAATATATTCAAAACTAAAATCCTATTAGGAAGGCTTTGGTCCCGCTGGGAGCATTGTTAACATTGTTAAAATGTACTTCTATTAAGAAAAGCACAGAAATGGAACAATTATAATCAGCGATTATATATGTATATAAGTATGCATTACTTTCTTTCACAGAAAATTTTAGAAAGTTGAATTCATAATTCATTAACCTAATATTTATTGAGCACTGACTTTGCATGCAGAACACTGTTCTAGGAGGTTGAAAGTATCAATTCAAAATAGACAGAAATATGTTTATTTCTTGACCTTAAATTATAGCAGAAGAATAAAGATTCTCTATATGGTAAATTACATGGTAGGATGCTAGAAAGTGACTAGTAATGTGGAGATGAGAAAAAAAAATGAAGGTGAAAAAGAACTAGGGTTAAGGAGGAAGATGAGCGACATTTTAAGTTTAAATGAGATGATCAGGAATTTGCCTCATTGAAAAGGTAATATATGGATGTGGTGGCATGCACCTGTAGTTCCAGCTATGTGGGAGGCTGAGGTGGGAAGTTTGCTTGAGCCTGGGAAGGTTGAGGCTCCAGCACTCCAGTGAGCTGTAATCATGCCACTGCACTCTAGCCTGAGTGATAGAGCCAGGCCCTCTCCTCTGTGTGTGTACATATAATACATATAACAATTTTTAAAAAGAGTAAAGATAACATAAGAGTAAACAAATGGAAATGGAAATTTCTAAAATTTGCTATTTTTTCCCTTAGGAGGGAAGTGTTAGAAAGCTGCAAATAAGGTATATTTTCTCACTATTAGCTCTAGGCCGTGCCAAGAGCTGGCAATATAGTATCTGTGATCATTGTTGACTTTATTCTTCAGATATTTTCAGTCACTAATATATGTTTCTTGTAGTGATATGGTCAACATTGAGCATACAGACAAGATAATACTATTGCTTTGCAAAACTATAAATTCATAAGCATGATAAACATAGACTGCCAAAATTTGCCTATCATGAAGTGATGCAATTTATTTGGCTCCTTAAGTGACTGTTCTTTTGACAGGCATGAAAACATTTGCTTGTTTTCTCTGAGGATTTTCAGCATATGCTTACTGATAAAATAGCCGTATAGTGAACTGTCACAATTGGAGTCATTCTATGAGTTTCAACTTCATCCTTTCCCTGTTTTTATATTAAAATAACTTTCCTCCAAAATATCTTGAATTCATCAAAAGTTCAGCTCAAACCTGACAAGTTTTTCAAAGTTTCATTTTTAACATGAAAATTTGTGTTTCATCCCTTATAAATGCATCTCTGCCAGCAAAGTTTTAAATAATGTAGAGTAAATCAAATTGTTACATCAAGTGCAATTAAATTGGTAACAAACAATTCAAACAAAATGATGTAGTATTCTCAAACTACATTGGAAATTACTATATAATTCTAAATTATATGTCAATATTTTCTTGTAATTATACAGAATTTTTTATATTTAGAAACAAACACAACAACAACAACTCTATTTATCCCTTAAACCACTATGTCTCAATTTTGATGTTGTGATTATATCCCAGTATTGTATCTACCATAACTGCATGGATTCTGGCATTACTTGAAGAAATAGAAATAGCTATATATATAATTATTTGGTTTGAAAGACAAAAGCCATCAAGAGAATTTTATTCAGAAACTTAAAGGTGTAGAAAAATATAATTATCTTACGAAAGGGGACCTCAATTGTGGTTAAAAAGACAATACAAAATAGTTATATTACCACAGGCAAAAAAACCAGTGACACAACACAAAAGCTGACAGGACAGGTGCAGTACTGATACGAAATCAGTACTGAACCTTGGGACTAATCACACAGCCTGTTTTATCTACTTTATTTTGGTTCAGACTCTATCTCAGAGTCTGAAGCTGCTGCAGGGCTGTATTCAGCTACTAGATAGGACTTGGGACTAGGTGTATGTGTGTTTGAGAGAGAGATCTGGAAATAGTAAATGGTGATGCTGTATTACTATATAATTCTAAATTATATGTCAATATTTTCTTGTAATTATACAGAATTTTTTATATTTAGAAACAAACACAACAACAACAAAAACTAATTTTCCCTTAATGTGCATTAGCTGTTTACAGATGCCACAGATTTTGAGAGGGAGATACAGTCTTTGGTAAAATAACTTAATATATTGACACAAGTAGTATTTATTTAATTACTGAATATAAATTATATTTCTGGTTAGAGAGGCAATAATTTTAGGGAGCTATAGACTGCTTTAAACTCCAGGACATAAAGTCCACTGCAGCAGACTTAAGTCACTCCTTACTGGTTTTTTACTGGACCTTACCATTATTCCTTCTGTCTCTCTGAAGATGTAAAGATAAAAGGATAAAGGCAGTCATGTTTCCTTCTATGGGGGCAGGCGCTGGTCTTTTACTACAATAGTTAGTGCTCTAGGAAAAAATTCAAGAGGCAAAATCGCCCTAGAAACAATGAAAAAGACTCTAAGTATCATATTTTTGCACCAAATGCATATAGTTCTCACTAAATCTTTTGAAGTATATATTTAAACTGACTGTATTACTCCCAGAAGAGTAAACATAGACTTGAACTCACAAGCTTTGGATATTGTATTACATTTTTTTTATCACAGAAGAATTTGCTTTGGTATACAGATTATAATACAAGGCATGCATATATGGGTCTAAGCCAAAAATATTAATCAATAAAACACAACTGAAGGGGTGGCCTGCCCCTCCACACCTGTGGGTGCTTCTCGTTAGGTGGGATGAGAGACTTGAGAAAAGGAAATAATACACAGAGACAAAGTATAGAGAAAGAAAAGCGGGGCCCAGGGGACTGGCGCGCAGCTTACAGAGGACCCACGCCGGCACTGGCCTCTGAGTTCCCTTAGTATTTATTGATAATTATCTTTACCATCTAAAAGATAGGGGAGTAGCTAGAAAATAGGATCATTGTAGGGAGGAAATCAGCAGTAAGACATATGAACAAAAATCCTTGTAACATGAATAAGTTTAAAGGAAAATGCTGTGCCTTGAGATGCATATGCAAACATCTCCATAAACCTTTTAGCAGTATTGCTCCAGCAAGCCCCACCTTATTCCTAAAGGCGGTTTCTCCTTACTCAGTAAACAAGGCACACAATGGGTATTACCCGGAGATGTTCCAATCCCAGGGAGGGGCAGGAGACAAATGTTTTTCTCTTTCTTGAGATTTAAGAGAATGGTGATGACCTTTAACCACAAGCAGCCTTTAGGGACTTGTTTAACAAATCACATTGTGCACAGCCCAAAATCCTTATAACCTTAAGTCACCACAGCACATGTCTCTAGCAAGGACAAAGTTGGGGGTAGGGTCACAGATTAACAGCATTTCAAATACAGAACTAAATGGAGTCTCTTATGTCTACTTCCTTCTATATAGACACGGTAACAGGCTGATCTCTCTTTTCCCCCACACACAACAGGGTGCAATTTTCATAATTACAATTGCACTAACAAGTGTAGTAAGATTTAAGGTACAGTCTTGAGTGTTACCTTATGATAAATGTGTGTCCTTCAGTTGTCTTTTAGGTAGCATAAGTTCTAGTTACTCCCAGGTAATTATTTTTCTTTAAGGATTTTTTAGAGATAATATAACTGGACATTTTGTTTATCAGACAACACTTAAGAAAAAATTTAACACAATTCTTTTCTTGCTGTAAAATTATTACTATCTGTGTTTTTGTTGTATCATTCTGGCAGCAATGAGAAAGGGTAAATTGAAGTGATGTCACAATGGTCTCAGAGAAGCACATTTGGAGACTTTTGAGAAGGTTTTGGGTGAGAGTGGATCAGAGCCTGGACCATCATATGGACAGTGAGTTCCATGTGGTGATGGCTTTGGAACCCTCCCTGATGTGGGAATATGGACCATTGGAAGCATGGAACACTAACCTAGCCCCATGCCTCATTCTAGAAGTCCTTCTCCCATGAACTGTTCATGGGAATACAAATGTGTTCATTCTGTACAGCTTAACAATTACATCAACACATAAATTGTACATAATCCTTTACCCAACAGTGCACAAGCAGGAATTCACCCAAGGACGCAGAGAAGTATAAGAAGTAAAGAAGACACAAAAATGCATTGTGATAGGTCCCACTCAGGCCTGGATTCTAGTTCTCTTCCATTTTATAGAACAGGAAAGCTCTTGTTGACAGTCTGATCATCATTCCTTACTTGTTATGAATTTGTGCATGTGTGACGTATGGTCATATTTTTATAAATTGTGAAAAAAGAAGATAGTGCCAGTGGCACAGTTAGAAATTATATTCAGAAACCTGTTTGATCCACATGACATGAATTGCTAAAGGCACTACAAAAGTTATTATAAAAGGTAATTTTCAGAGTTTCAGGATTACATGGTTGGAGGTTGAGATGTCAGAAAGTCATATTCAGGATTTTCTCCATCCTTTCAGAAATTCAATCTAGACGAGTTGAAATGAATCACCACTGGCCTAAGCTTCTTTCTCGTAAGGATCTTGTAAAACACACAAAGCAGACTTCATTGATTACCCCTGGCCTTTTGCCTTTTGTTACATTGAATGTCTCCAGCTATTACAAACGACTGTCACTTATAAAAGACTTATTTGTTAGCATCCTATTTTTTTCTAAGGGGGATGAAAACAGTTCTTTGTGATATTATGTCAGGTATACATTTTAAAAAAGTAAACACCTAAATGCATTAATTAGCATTGCTTGTTAAGCAACTATATGTGTGACAACTATATGTGCTTGTGTGACAACTATATGTCATGACATACACAAAAACACCAATTATGACAATAATAACAGCTAACATTTATTTAGCACTCACAGTATTATGACCTTGCAAGGTACTCTTTTATAGGCCTTACAGAAAATAACATATTTAATCTTCAAGAAAAACCTTTGAAGTTACTCCTGTAACTATCCCTATTTTACACATGAGAAACCTGAAAAACAGAGAGGAAAACTGGCTTACCCAACATCACACAGGAAGACAAGATTTAGTCTCATATAATCTGGCTTTAAAACCAGAAATTCACTCCAATACATTCAATATTAAAATAGTCACATGTGTTGTTTTTTTCTCCTTCCTTTAATTATTTTTTTAAATGATTATATAGGAAGATATTCAAACTGTATTGTTGAAAAAAATCAGAATTCGGAAAATAATAAACATGATCCTATGTATATCATACACACACACAGACACATATACATATGTTTTTGAGAAACAACATAACAAGGATCCTAGGGGAAAATAAGAGCAGTGGCCTCATGCTAATGTGAAAAATCATAATTCTTACTAAATTAGATTCACTTATCTACTTATCTGATCAATGTGTTTTCTCATCTGCTGGTCTTTTTGGTGATGTTTCCATTCTCTTCCTTAATCTTCCACAACTTTAAGCATTTGATTAATGAGCAATGTAGAAGCTCAAAAGGCATATAGGTTATAAAACATCAAATATATATGCGTATATATGTGTATATATATGCACATATGTATATATACACATATATATACACATATATATCAACATCAACAATCATATATATACATGCACTTTCTGTATATATATAGAGAGAGAGAAAGTTAAATGTTATTTATTAAAAATCTTAACAGTGTTTATTTCTGATGAAAGATTAAGAGATTTTTGACTTTTTTGACTTTTGTTGTTTATACCATTCTGTTACTGAGAAAATATCATTTTTATAAAAATATTCTCAAAACTGAATATTTATATATAAGATGTAAATTATATATGAATATTTACAAATATAATATGTAATTATATGGACAATATTTTAACTATATTATTTTAAAAGGCAGATTTCCAAATTTGTATGCATTTATAATGACATTTTTGTACTCTTGAGTCTACATGTATGCTAAACATATACTCTTGTAAAATGACAGAAGTACATCAAAATAGTAATAACAACTATCTACAGGTGATGCAATTATGCATAGTTACAATGTTTTTTTCAAACATGTACTTTATTTTTACTATAAATTTGCATGTGTTATTTTTCATTGAGAATAAAGACTGGTACAAAAAATTCAATGAAGAAGAAAAGAGGGAAAGAGAAAAGCATGGAGAGAGAGGGCATGGGAAATGGAGTTAGAAACACCTGGAGTATAAAATCTAGTTCTGGTGTCATCATTTACTGGATGCCACTTTACCTATATAAATCTTAACTTCTTTATTTGTTAAAAAGTCATAGCAGAGCATAGTAATAATGCTTTATTGTTATGAAGTAAGCTTCATAGTATTACTATGTAGATTAATTTAAAGAGTTAATGAAAATAAATTCATATCTTTGGAATGGGGCTTCTCTTTGGCCTTTACCCCCAGAAACATCATAATAAGGATCATAGGAGAAAAAAAGAGCAATGGCCTCAGGCTAATGTGAAAAATCATAATTCTTACTAAATTAGGTCGACTTATTTATCAGATCGATGTGTCATCTACTGGTCGTTTTAGTGATGTTTCCATTCTCTGCTTAATCTCCTGCAACTTTAAGCATTTGATTCATGAGCAATGAACAAGCTCAAAAGGCCTTACTTTTCATTCAACTTAATCGGGATAGCATAACAGTTTTTGTATTCCATGCCTATTCCTCAAATAATGGAGCATGGAATTGAAGCACACACCCAGATTCTGGATGAATCCAGGCCAAGTGTTGTCCCCGGTTGTTGCCAACATAGGAATTTCTATCTTCCCCTTCTCAGACTGAATTTTCTCCCCTAAACCCTAAATCACTTTGGCCCTAAAATTTGGCCTAGCCATTATCAGTTAATTTTCAAAGTTGAAGATTATTTCTCACCCTTGCCTCTAAAGTATTGAGCATTTCTAAGGCTTTATGCTCCAGGGCTCTGCCTTTTGCTTGAGCCACTACAAGAAAGACTCCACAGGTGGTATAAGAGCCTGCTAGTATGAAGACTGTGAGGATGACTCTATCACAGGCATTTTCTAGTTCTGCAGTTCCATGTTCTTAAAATGTTTGGGCCAGATTGCCATGTACAATCATGTGTCTTTCAGAGAGGCCCATATATGTCAATCTGTTATTGTGTATATAAAGAATGCTGCTGATCTACAGAATGTTTAGCATAGAAAAACTGACTACTCTTGTGTGTTTTTGATTTAACCAATCAAAAGCATACATCAAAAGCATGTTTAATTACCAGGTGGTGTCTCTTTGGTATCCAGTTTTTCCATTCCTGCGACCCACCCGGCTAGCACACTGGTCATGCAGCTTCCTAGCCCTGCTTTGTACCCACATCAAAGCACTTACTGTGCTCTATTTTTAAATGGTCATTCTGTCATTTTTCTCTGGGATTATACTTTTTGCCCTCTGAGGGCAAGGGCAACATCTGAACTTGCTCTCACTTCTTCCTGGCTCCAGGATACAGAAGCCTCATCAGGTCCTTTGTTCAAGTCATCCTAGGTGAAAGCAAAGATACTTCAGCATCAAATCTATCTGAGGAAATTATTTACAGTGATGCTTTTGTGTCACATGTATTTTGTGTCCTGCTTTGGATAAATAGAGAGTAGTGACCTGCATTTTTGAATCAAATAACTGAGTTTAGTGAATCAGTTTTCTGCTCTATGTCATATTTGTGTTCAGTACTAAAAATTGTTTCTCAAGGAAATCTTGAGGTACAATAGAAGAGCATTGGATAAGAGTCATGTTAGCCAGGAGACATCAGTATTTAGATTCCGTTCATTTCTAAAATGGGAACTACTATATTCTCTCTTTTCTTCACAAGGAAGATTATTTTGAGCATTAAATGAGATGATGTGTTGGAAATGTCATTCCCAATGTAAACATTTTAGTAAATGTAAGTTAATATTAAAGATTAGTATGCCTAAAATGAAAATAACCACTGGGAAAGTATCTTAGTATTGTTAACAGAGTTGGCTTGAAGGTCAAATGTCATCATCCTCACTATCATCTCAAAGATAACAATATCAACTATAAGTATATGGTGGGCATTTACTATGTGCTAAAAACTGTTTCTAATATTTTTGTATTTCTAATGTTCTTGACTTGCAAGGTAGGTATTATTCTCTCAGTTTATCAGATGGGTAAGCTGATGCTCAAAAAGAGAATGGCTTGATCAATATCACATGGCTTTTACATGACACAGTGAAAGAGAATTCTAAATTGTAGGTTCTCGTCTTGGAATTCCAAGGTGACAGCAACAATAATAACACAGATTAGTTATTTTTCTTACAAATGTAATGGATTGCTCAAAACATATGTGAGTAAAAGACAAGCAATTGGAATGTACTTCTAGGTCTGCCATTTGGCATTCTGCATTCAGGAGGTTACAACCCATTAACTGAAGAATTACTCATTCCTCTGCCAAGGTGTCAGCTTGTGTACTTTAGGTACATGAAATTCTTGGCACAAGACTCTCCCAGTTGGACTTGAAGGGGTAAAAAACACAAGTTACTAAAAGAAAATCTTTAACTTCTCCATTGTCTTACAGTTTATTTTTAATAATAGAATTAGGTCAAAGTCAGATTTTGTCATTTGACTTCTCAAGCCATCAACACAACAGAGCTTTTTAAATGTTTCAAACATCAACATTTAGTTCTGCTAAGGGCGATATTTGCAACTGTGACTGGTATAGATTTATGTAAATTTTCTTGCATCATTTCTGTCATAACTATTCTAGAAAATTACCTTCACAGTTTCCATGATAATTCCCATAGTTTTCCCCCACCACTATTTCAGGAAAATGTAATCTTCCATAATTTCAATCTGACTTTATGATTCACAGGAAACATTAATTTTTTTAGCTTCAGGGCTCACATGTGTAAAATTTAGATAATATTGCTGTTCTGAAGCTTTCTTTAAGTGAGATAATATATGCAGAAAACTAGCAGTTTGTTTCATACATATACACCTGCTCATTAAATTCCAATTCCTTTCCTATTTCATTTGCATGGGATGAGTTGACCTTTGGAGATGAGGGTAACAAAGACTGTGTCAGATTGTACATGTACATACATTTTTAAAAGCACAGTAATTTTATATGTATAACACATTGATCTTAACATCTTCTTTTTTTCTTGAAGGAAAAATGTAGAAATAAATAGTTTAAGTTTATCACAAAGTAACGATATACATCTTAAAATGTTCTTAAGAATTAAGACTTATTAAAATAAGATCGAGTCTAAGGCCTCTCCGCAGGCTTGGGAATCAGGCTTTACTTTATTTCTTTCAACCAGAGCCACTTCATTTCTGTATTAAGTAGTTCTGCTTCATTTGACCCAGGGACTCTTAACCCTTATTTCAATTTTTTTTCAGCTTTAAGTGGAGAATAATAATAGCACCTGTCTTTTCTTTCAGAGGGTTGTTGTGAGGAGCAAAATGAGAATGAATAAAAGTGAAGGAACATTAACAGGATGAAAATGTTGAAATAAATATGTTAAAAACTCTTATATTAGGCAGTACCTTGAGTGAATGTTTCTGTTAATTACAGAAGAGCTCAGGATCTAAAGAACTGATGCAGAAAGTGCTACGTACTCCACAAACATTTATGTTTGCCTCTTTTTCTGGGTATATTGTTTAAAAAGCTGTTTTAAGTTTCTCTTTATGTGTGATTAAATCGTATCTAACATAGTACGAGCAGAATGATGTATTTGACTTCTAAGTCTGGCTTATAAAACCTCCTGTGTAGGCTTTTTTATGCCTTTTTCTCTGTTTCCAGTTAGAGTGCTGGAATGAAAACAAGCTGCAAGGGAACCTAGACACTTGTGTTTGAAGATGGCAAAGTCTGTATCTACATGGGTCCATGAATGACTATAAGCAGGAGAGATTCATCACTGATATATAAACACAACTGATATTATATGAAGAAGTAAAATTTCATTATATGGAAGCCATTACACATATTTGGGCCAATTTGTTAGAGCAGTCAGAATAAACCTAACTAATATGAAAATCAAATCTTATGGTGTCGAGAACGCTATTCTACTTTCATATGCTTTAATAATCAGTTTAGTCCTCCTAATGAAAATGTAAAAATTAACACATTTGCTGAAATAAAAAAGAAACAGGACATTTGCTGTCATTAACAAAGCCATACAAACATTTCTCAGTACTAATATATAGAAACTATACACCTCATATAATGCTTATAAAATTTTATAACATGGTCATGAGGATTACTTTTTGTATTTTATATAAAATAATCACTCTATCACCGAGCTTATAGTTAGAATTCATTAAATAGTAGCTTAATATGAATAAGAATTACTGCATTATTCATTTTTTTTCCAGGGAGGTGCTGATAATAATTTATTACTACTGATAATTACTATGTGTTTTTTATATTCTTAGAACTTTACATGTTCTTATTTAAATCACATAAAATGCCTTGGAGAAAATGCTATTATTACTCCCATTTTATACATGAGGAAAGTGATGGGCTAACAGGGTAAGCAACTTTCTAAGGTTGCACACAATATTGTTCAGGATAAGATTAAGCTACAATAAACACACAAATTTCAAGGGTCTTCACAAAACAAAAGTTCATTCCTCACCAAGACTGCATTTTAGACTACTACAGGTTAGACTACTAAGACTACCTGTTAGTGAGTTTATAGGAGTTGATGGTCACTATTGTCGCTCAGGGACCCAAGCTGAACAACTTTCCATTTTGACACCAGCTTTCCCTGTCAATTGGTTAAAAGCAAACAAACATGACAAATCATGCACTAGATCTTAAAGCTTCTTCCAAGAAATGATACGCGTTCTGTTCACATTTCCTCGGTCAAAGTATGTGACAGGGGTCACACCAACTTTCAGAGGCAAGAGCAACACAATTACATACCTGAAAAAAAGAGAAGTAAATTTGTGTGAATATTATTATTTTATTAAAGTATATGTATATCTAATAAGTGGTGGAGGAAGGATGCAAACTGAGGCAGTTTGGTTCCAAAATTAGGATTTTTAATCACTAAGTTCTACTTTCTAGATAACAAGGGTCTTGGGTGTAGTAAAATTAGGCTTGAATAAGCAGTCCATAGCCTCCTAATAGGAATCTGGTAATTTTGTATAGCTTGGTGCCGTAGACAAATGACAGCTTGCATGATTTTAGCATTGTTCTGTTTGTACATCTGAAGGAGTCAGGGTCAGGTGACATCCAGGACCCCTTTCTGCTTCTGTCAAATGTCCTCTAAGGATATAATTGTAAAGCTAAGACTTTTCTCCAGGAATCCTTGTACTGTTAGTTATATAGACCATTATCCCTGAATCTGACCATAGCAACTGGTTCTGATTCATAACTTTTCTTCAGTTGGCCAAGTAAGAGGGTCACCTTGCATTTGTATAACACTTTCCAATACTCTCATAATCCCACCTCCTACCATTTCCACAAGTTTTGAAGGTATGGTAAAAAATAACTTGTAGGCTATGAGCCAGCAAGTATTCATTCAATATTTCCATTGTGCTACATAGCATTTCTTACTAAGAGATAGGTTATAGTATGCCAGTTGTTGCTGAGACCATGAAAATTGACTACCTTGTAATTTAAAAATTTTTGCTAAATAAAATTTAACATTATTCTTATTATTTAATGGGAGCTTAGCTTAAAATAAAATAAACTAGAAACTGAAAATAAATGTTGCTTCTGGTTAAACATGCCTTAATATACATGCCTTAATATACATGCATGTTTATCTGAAGTCAGTTTCACCTCCCCATCCAAAACAGAAAAACAAAATTAAAAAAACACACACTAAAATGAAGAAATTGAAAAAGGCATATTGTTTCTAAAAAGACAAGAAAGCATGAAAGCAAAGGCTTTTTTCCTTAATTTGTATTGACTTATTTATTACTATGTGTACAATTTGAAATATTTTGGCATCTGTACTTAATAATTATCACAGTCCAGTAAATTTATCGATCACCCAAAATGTTCTTTGTGTCTGTGATTCCTCTCCCCCTCACGTCCTGTTCTCAATAGTCCTTGCTCAATTCAGGCAATAACTGACCTTCTTTCTGTTGCTAGATTAATTCTAGAAATTTATGTAAATCAAATCATAAATATATTTGTTCTCACTTGGGTTTTTGCATTCAGCATAATTATTCTGAGACTCAACCATGTTGCTGCTTTGTTGATAGTTCATTCTTTTATTGAGTAGTATTACAGCATATGAATTTACCACAGCTTAACCATAGACTGATGAATAGTTCAATAGTTACCAAATTTGGAATTTTATAAAATAAACAGCTATGAACAAATAGTTTTGATATGGACACGTGCTTTCATTGCCCTTGAACAGAGATCTAGGAATGAAATGCTGAGTGATTTGGTGGGTAAATGTTTAACAAATTAAGAAAATGACAAACTGTTTTTGCAAGTGATTGTATCACTTTTTTATCATCAGCAGAATATGAGAGCACAAGTTGTTCCCCATCTCTGACAACACTTGGCATAAGCAGCCTTTTAAATTTTACACTTTATAATAAGTATATGAGTATCCTGTTGTGATTTTAATTTGCATTTTTCTGATGACTGATGACAAAAATTATTTCATGTGCTTATTTGCCTTCCATATGTCCTTTTGTGAACTATTGGCTTAAAACACTTCCCAATTTTGCTTAATTGAATGGCTTGTTTTATTATTGTGGTTTGCGAGGTCTATTTATTTCCCTATAGCTATTAATTTGCATATCATTTATCTATTTGTCTATTATATATGGAATATTAATATGCATATATATTCTCAATATATGTAGTGCATAAATTTATTTTAACAGATACATGATGCAAATACTTTCTCCCAGCCTGTGGCTTATTTTTTTGTTTTCTTAATATTTTCTCAAAACCAGAAATTTTTAGTGAAGTCCATTCTATTAATTCCTTCTTTTGTGATGTCACTCCTAAGAATTTGTTAACATAAGTCTCTTATTTTATCTTTCATAATTCTTATATTTTTATGTTTAACCTTTAGGTCTGTGATCTACTTTGAATATTTTATTTGGCGGAAGGTATGAACAAAAGTTAAATTTTTGCATATGTATATTTAAATTTACCAGCAACAAATATGGAAAATATTTATCTGTTCCCACTGATTACCTTTGTAGCTTTATCAGAAGTTAATTGTTTATATATGGTTGCATTATTTATATACTCTTTTTTTTTGAGACAGAGTCTCGCTCTTTCGCCCAGGCTGGAGTGCAGTGGCGCCATCTCAGCTCACTGCAACCTCTGCCTCCCGGGTTCACGCCATTCTCCTGCCTCAGCCTCCGGAGTAGCTGGGACTGCAGGCGCCCGCCACCACGCCCGGCTAACTTTTTTTATTTTTAGTACAGACGGGGTTTCACCGTGTTAGTCGGGATGGTCTCAGTCTTCTGACCTCATCATCCGCACGCCTCGGCCTCCCAAAGTGCTGGGATTATAGGCGTGAGCCACCGCGCCCAGCCCATTTGTATACTCTTTATTCTGTTCCACTTAACTTTGTGCCTATATTTTGTCATATCTATGTTTTTATTACCTGTAGCTTTATAATAAATCTTAAAATCAAGTATTGTTAGTCTTTCAACACTGCTCTTTTTCAACGATTTTACTAGACTATTTGCATTTCTGTGTTAAATTTATTACCATCTTGTCAATTTCTACCAAAACTGAAACAAAAAAAAAAGCTTTAATTTAGAATATATAGTGAATACATTGAACAGTTTATGAGACTTGATATCTTAAAAATAATGACTCTCCTATCAACAGGATTAACCAATTTGTTTAGGTCTTTTTTATTTTGGTAGATTTCGGTGTACTGATTTTTAATGATTCTCTAGATTTATCTATATTTTTATGTTATTAGAATATATTATATGTTTTTGATTTTATAAATGATATATGTGTTATTATGCATGATGTATATTATGATATATATTATATATTATATTGCTAGGATGGTGGGAGTGTATATGTGCATGTATTGTTCTATTCTCAATTTTTGTTTAATTGTTGGTGGTATATAGAAATATGTTTGATTTTTGTATTGATCTTGAACTTCTGTGTAACTCCTTTCTTTCTGTTACTGCCTTCCGTGAACTCTAGCCACTTGGTCTCAGACTGTCAGCTCCATCTTCTCCACTAAGAGGTCTATCCGGGTCATATAGTTTCTCCTTCACACACACAATCTATGTGTGTGTATGTATGTGGGCTTTGGCTCTGTGTGTGCACACATATATATATACATACATATATTAATATATTAATACATCCATATATAAATATATATATGTTAAATTATCTATTTGGTAGAATAGAGAAATTTGAAATCTATGCTTATGAGAATGGGAGTATGTGCATGTGAGATAGAATCAAGGCTGTCATTAATTGCTTACATTATTATTCTTAGAAAGACTGGGTATTTGGTAACACTGCATCCTCTTGAAGCTGGGCTGCAACGTGATGGTGCAAACTGGAAAATTTACTGAAAATGTTCATAAGGAACAATGACCAGTCCCAGACCAGAAGGGAGACAGCTGTCCAGAATCATACGGAAAGGACTCTAGTTCGGATGGTTGCAGGAAGGCAGGGGACTCCAAGAAAGAGGTCTTCATAGATAGGAAATGAAAGCACTTGATAGATTAACTGTGAGTTTTAATATATTGCAAAAAAAAAAAAAAAAATCACAGTTGTCAGGATACTTGGGAATGAATTAATGGTATGTACCCAGAAATGTAAAAAATGTAATGAAGCAATTAGCAACTTCAGGGAAAATTAAAAGTTGTACAGGAATGAATATGTAATCTCTGTGGCTTTAACCAGGCATAAGATTTACATAGTATGATGTCACTATGAATACTGATTTAATGAAAAATGATAAAATACAATTAGTGAGATGGCAAGAGTCAATGTACATGTGTGTCCATGGTGTAAAAGCACAGATTCATCTCAACAGCAGGTAGAAAATATTGTGCACTTAAAAATCAAGAAAGAACAGTATGAACTTTTTTATGTTTAGTATTATATAGGTAAAATATATAAAATAGAAAATTAAAGTGGTTGCTTTGTGTCAGTAGAAATCAGGGTGTCTTAGTAGTGAGCAGAAGGCTTCTAGCTATTATTATTTTGTAGGTCTAAATGCATTTATTATTTTGACTGGATTAAAAGTAAATCAAAACAAAAGTCATCTCAATATAAACTTGCCTCCAAAGCTTCAATGTGTTTGGTTAAGAGTTAAGAATAGGTAGACAAATCGCCTAGTTTGGAACCTCAGCTCTACCCCTGATTAAGTTGTAACCAGAACATATTGCTTCACCTAGTGATTCTTCAATTTCTTAATCTGCAAAGTGGAAATAGTAGCTGTATCTGCCTCATATGGCTGTTAAGGGGATCCAATGAGTTAATCTTTGTAAAGTGCTTAGAATTGAGACTCTTATATGGTAAGTGCTATTTTGTAGTCTATTATAGTAAAAGCAAAACAAAAGGACATTGATGTTGTAGTAATGCTATTTTGGCTTGTTTTTTATGTTTATACTGAAGAATCAATACCAAGAACACAGAAACATCACTCTACTTTAACAGCAATGCTATTTGCATTGATTCGCACTAGAAGATTTTTTAAAATAAGTTGTTTTTGATGCTCCTATATCTGCTTGAAGAAACATTTTCTAGCACATTAGTCAGAGTATGATTGCCCATTCTATTCATACTGTGTTCATTCAAGACTTTTTTTCCAAAGTACTGAAAATCCTGCAATATTATTTCTCAAAACCAGCAGTATGGGGGCAACAGCTGGCCTGGTCAAGCTTCTTGGCCTAGTTGTGAGCTGGAGTCTGAGATGGATTACTAGAAGAAAAGTTGACCTACTTTGAATCTTTAGATAGGAGGAGTTTGTTAAAGCAAAAATGATCCTGAAGGATGGTATTGATAATAAAGAGTAGTTCATTCCAGTTTCCACTTGTCAGTCACTAGGGAATATATAAACTATATTTGCCTCAAGGCATCAGCTTATCCTGTAAAACCACTGCAGTGTTATTCCAAAATGTGTATTAAAATCAGCAACAAAACAAAATCAACCTTTTTTAAAAATATTTTCTTATTTCTGTAAACTTTTTGGGGTTTGTTGGTTGAGAATATATATTGCTATGAGGAATTTAATATTGTAAAAGAAACACGAATTTAGACAAATGTATCCCATCATATATATCCTATATCTTGAGACAAATCTATCCCAATAACTCATAAGAAATACTTAAAGAGCAATATAATATTGAAAATGTCTAACAATAGGTTTTAGAATATTTGGTATGTCATGAGATCCTCAAAGACAGTGACTTTTCATTTGTGTACCTCTAAAACTCTATGCAAAATCCCAGACAAATTCAATATTCAGTGAATACTTATTGCTTTGAGTTAAACACTGGTTAAAAATCTTTTCAGGGGACATTTTATTTTCATTGTGACTCTGAGTCTGTCATTATAAATGTGCAGTTTATTCACAATATTGTACCATAAAGGTCACAATGACAGGGCAGTGGAAAAAATATGAATATAGAAACTTGAAGATGAGTTGATTCATTTCACAAAGGTAAACAGCACATGCTGCATAACTGTCTGCTTTTAATTAGCTTGTCAAAAGATTTTGACAAAGACCTCCAGTGGATTACTGAACAAACCTGGATGCAGATTATTTCTATTGAATCATTTATTGTCTTTCATAGCTTTTAATAGAATTGATCTAATCATACTCATTCTATTCTCTTATCAATTTTACACTCCTCTTTTATTGCCTTTGTGACTATAAGGTTTGTAAAGATATTTTTGCCTCCTTCATGTTTGCTATAGATGCTCTCAGCTTTAACAAGTACTTTAGATCTATCCCGATATTTTTTATTACTATTATAGTTTAAGTTTTGAGATGAATGTGCAGAACGTGCAGGTTTGTTACATAGATATACATGTTCCATGGTGGTTTGCTGCACCCATCAACCCATCATCCACATTAGGTATTTCTCCTACTGCTATCCCTCTCCTTGCCCCCTACTGCCTCACAGGCCTCGTGTGTGATGTTTCCCTCACTGTGCCCATATGTTCTCATTGTTCAACTCCCATTTATGAGTGAGAACATGTGGTGTTTGATTTTCTGTTCCTGTGTTAGTTTGCTGAGAATGATGGTTTCCAGCTTTACCCATGTCCCTGCACAGGATATTAATTCATTCTTTTTCATGGCTGCATAGTATTCCGTGATGTATATGTGCCACTTCTTTATCCAGTCAAACATTGATGGGCACTTGGGTTGATTCCAAGTCTTTGCTATTGTGAATAGTGCTTCAATAAACGTGTGCATGTGTCTTCATAGTAGAATGACTTATAATCCTTTCAGTATATACCCAGTAATGGGATTGCTGGGTCAAAGGGTATTTCTACTTCTAGATCATTGAGGAATCCCAACACTGTCTTCCACAATAACTGAACTAATTTACACTTCTACCAACAGTGTAAAAGTGTTCCTATTTCTCCACATCCTCGCCAGCATCTGTTGTTTCCTGACTTTTTAATGATCACCATTTGAAGTGGTGTGAGATGTAGGTTTGTGGTCTTGATTTTCATTTCTCTAATGATCAGTGATGATGAACTTTTTTTCATATGTTTGTTGGCCACATAAATGCCTTCTTTTGAAAAATGTCTGTTTATATCTTTTGCCTACTTTTTGATGAGTTTTTTTTTTTTTTCTTGTAAATTTAAGTTCCTCGTAGATTCTGGATATTACTCCTTTGTCAGATGGATAGATTGCAAAAATTTTTCTCCCATTCTGTAGGTTTCCTGTTCCCTCTGATGATAGTTTATTTTGCTGTGCAGAAGCTCTTTAGTTTTATTAGATCCATTTGTCAATTTTGGCTTTTGTTGCAATTGCTTTTGGTATTTTAGTCATGAAATCTTTGCCCATACCTATATCCTGAATGGTATTGCCTAGGTTTTCTTCTAGGGTTTTTATGGTTTTAGGTCTTAAGTTTAAGTATTTAATCCATCTTGAGTTGAGTTAGTTTTTGTATCAGATGTAAGGAAGGCATCCAGTTTCAGTGTTGTCCATATGGCTAGCCAGTTTTCTCAATACCATTTATTAAATAGGGAATCCTTTCCCCATTGCTTCCTTTTGTCAGGTTTGTCAAAGATCAGAAGGCTGTAGATGTGTGGTGTTATTTCTGAGGCCTCTGTTCTGTTCCATTAGTCTATGTATCTGTTTTGGTAACAGTACCATGCTGTTTTGGTTATTGTAGCCTTGTAGTATAGTTTGAAGTCAGGTAGCATGATGCCTCCAGCTTTGTTCTTTTTGCTTAGGATAGTCTTGGATATATGGGTTCCTTTTGGGTTCCATATGAAGTTTAAAGTAGATTTTTTTTCTAATTCTGTGAAAAAAGTCAATGGTAGCTTGATGGGGATAATACTGAATCTATAAATTACTTCAGGCAGTATGGCTATTTTGACAATATTGATTCTTCCTATCTATGAGCATGGAATGTTTTTCCATTTGTTTGTGTCCTCTCTTTTTTCCTTGAGCAGTGGTTTGTAGTTCTCCTTGAAGTGGTCCTTCACATCTTTTATAATTGTATTCCTAAATATTTTATTCTCTTTGTAGCAGTTGTGAATGGGAGTTTGCTCATGATTTGGTTGTTTGTCTATTTTTGGTGTATAGGAATACTTATGATTTTTGCACATTGATTTTGTGTCCTGAGACTTTGCTGAAGCTGCTTACCAGGTTAAGGAGATTTGAGACTGAGACAATGGGGTTTTCTCACTATACAATCTATCATCTGCGACAGAGACAATTTGACTTCCTCTCTTCCTATTTGAATATCCTTTATTTATTTCTCTTGCTTGATTGTCCTGGCAAGAACTTCTAATACTATGTTTCAAGAGGAGTGGTGAGAGAGGGCATCCTTGTCTTGTGCTGGTTTTCAAAGGGAATGCTTCCAGCTTTTGCCCATTCAGTATGATATTGCCTGTGGGGGTTTGCCATAAATAGACCTTATTATTTTGACACACGTTCCATCAATACCTAGTTTGTTGAGAGTTTTTAGCATCAAGAGCTGTTGAATTTTGTTGAAGGCCTTTTCTGCATCTTTTGAGATAATCATGTGGTTTTTGTCATTGGTACTATTTATGTGATGGATTACGTTTATTGATTTGCATGCGTTGAACCAGCTTTGCATTCCAGGGATGAAGCCAATGTGATTGTGGTAGATAAGCTTTTAAATGTGCCGCTGGATTTGGTTTGTCAGTATTTTATTGAGGATTTTTGCACCGAAGTTCATTAAGGATATTGGCCTGAAATTTTGTTGTTGTTGTGTCTCTGCCAGGTTTTGGTACCAGGATGATGCTGGCATCATAAAATTAGTAAGGGAGGAGTCTGTCTTTTTCTATTGTTTGGAATAGTTTCAGGAGGAATGGTACCAAGTCCTTTTTGTACCTCTGGTAAAATTTGGTTGTTAATCCTAATTTAATCTGGTCCTGGGCTTTTGGTTGGTAGGCTATTAATTACTGTCTCAATTTCAGAACGTGTTATTGGTCTATTCAGGGATTCAACGTCTTCCTGGTTTAGTCTTAGGAGAGTGTATGTATCCAGGAATTTATTCATTCCTTCTAGATTTTCTAGTTTATTTGCATAGAGGTGTTTATGGTATTCTCTGATGGTAGTTTGTATTTCTGTGGGATCAGTGGTGATCTCCCCTTTATCATTTTTTATTATGACTATTTGATTCTAATCTCTTTTTTATTAGTCTAGCTAGCAGTCTATCTATTTTGTGAATCTGTTCAAAAAGTCAGCTCCTGGATTCATTGATTTTTTGAAGGTTGTGTGTGTGTGTGTGTGTGTGTGTGTGTGTGTCTCTATCTCCTTCAGGTTTGCTCTGATCTTACTTCTTTCTTATCTTCGGCTAGCTTTTGAATTTGTTTGCTCTTGCTTCTCTAGTTCATTTAATTGTTATGTTAGGGTGTCAATTTTAGATATTTTCTGCTTTCTCCTGTGGGCATTTAGTGTTATAAATTTCCTTCTAAACACTGCTTTTTCTTTGTCCCAGAGATTATTATATGTTGTGTCTTTGTTCTCCTTGGTTTCAAAGAACTTACTTATTTGTGCCTTAATTTCATTATTAACCCAGTAGCCATTCAGGAACAGGTTGTTCAGTTTCCATGTAGTTGTGTGGTTTTGAATTTCTTAGTCCTGAGTTCTAATTTGATTACACTGTGGTCTGAAAGACTGTTTGTTAAGATTTCCATTCTTTTGCATTTGCTGAGGAGTTTTTTACTTCCAATTATGTGGTTGATTTTAGAATAAATGCTATGTGATGCTGAGAAGAATGTTGATTTGAGGTTGAGAGTTTTATAGATGTCTATTCGGTCCACTTGGTCCATAGTTAAGTTCAAGTCCTAAATATCCTTGTTAATTTTCTGTCTTGTGATCTAATATTGACAGTGGGGTGTTAAAGTCTCCCACTATTTTTGTGTGGTAGTCTAAGTCTCTTTGTAGGTATCTAAGGACTTCCTTTATGAATCTGGGTGCTCCTGTATTGGGTGCATATATATTTAGGACAGTTAGCTCTTCTTGTTGCATTGATCCTTTTACCATTATTTAATGTCCTTATTTGTCTTTTTTGATCTTTGTTGCTTTAAAGTCTGTTTTAACAGAGACAAGGATTGCAAATCCTGCTTTTTGGCTTTCCATTTGCTTGGTAGATCTTCCTCAATCCCTTTATTTTGAGCATTTGTATGTCTTTGGTGTGAGATAGGTCTCTTGATTGCAGTATGGTCATGGGTCTTGACTCTTTATCCAATTTGCCAGTCTGTGTCTTTTAATTGGGGCATTTAGCCTGTTTACATTTAAGGTAAATATTGTTATGTGTGAGCTTGATCCTGTCATTACGATGCTAGCTGGTTATTTTGCCCATTGGTTGATGCAGTTTCTTCACAGTGTCAACAGTCATTACATTTCAGATTGTTTTTACAGTGGCTGGTACCAATTTTTCCTTTCCATATTTAGTGCTTCCTTCAGGAGCTCTTGTAAGGCAGGCCTTGATGGTGACAAAAATCTCTCAGCATTTGCTTGTCTGTAGAGGATTTTATTTCTCCTTCATTTATAAAGCTTAGTTTAGCTAAATATGAAATCCTGGGTTGAAAATTCATTTTCTTTAAGAATGTTGAATATTAGCCCCCACTCTCTTCTGGCTTGTAGGGTTACTGCAGAGAGATCTGCTGTTAGTCTGATGGGCTTCCCTTTGTGGGTAACTCAACCTTTCTCTCTGGCTGCCCTTAACATGTTTTCCTTCATTTCAACCTTGGTAAATCTGATGATAATGTGTCTTGGGGTTGCTCTTCTCGAAAAGTATCTTTGTGGTGTTCTCTGTATTTCCTGAATTCGAATGTTTGCCTGTCTTGCTAGGTTGGGGAAGTTCTCCTGGATAATATCCTGAAAAGTGTTTTCCAATTTGGTTCCATTCTCCCTATCACTTTCAGGTACACCAATCAAACATAGGTTTGGTGTTTTCACATAATCCCATATTCTTGGAGGCTTTATTCACTCTTTTTTGTTCTTTTTTCTCTAATTTTGTCTTCATGCTTATTTCATTAAGTTGATCTTCAATCTCTGATATTCTTTCTTCTGCTTGATCGATTTGGCCATTGATATTTGTGTATGCTTCACGAAGTTCTTGTGCTGTTTTTCAGCTCCATCGGGTCATTTATGTTCCCCTCTAAAGTGGTTATTCTAGTTAGCAATTCCTCTAAGCTTTTATCAAGGTTCTTAGCTTCCTTGCATTGGGCTAGAACATGCTCTTTTAGCTTGGAAGAGATGTTATTACCCACCTTCTGAAGCCTACTTCTGTCAATTCATCAATCTCATGCTCCATCAAGTTTTGTTCGCTTGCTGACGAGGAGTTGTGATACTTTGGAGCAGAAGAGACGTCCTGGTTTTTGGAATTGTCAGTCTTTTTGCACCATTTTTTCCTCATCTTTGTGGATTTACCTACCTTTGGTGTTTGCTGTTGGTGATCTTCAGATGGAGTTTTTGCGTGGTCATCCTTTTTGTTGATATTGATGCTATTGCTTTCTGTCTGTTAGTTTTCCTTCTAACAGTCAGGCCCCTGTACTGAAGGTTTGCTGGAGTTTGATGGGGGTCCACTCCTGACCCTGCTTGCCTGGGTATCAACAGTGGAGGCTGCAGAACAGCAAAGATGGCTGCCTTCTCCTTCCTCTGGAAGCTTCGTCCCAGAGGGGCACCTGCCAGATGCCAGCTGGAGCTCTCCTATATGAGGTGTCTGTGGATCCCTGCTGGGAAGTGTCCTCTCCCTCTCAGGAGGCACAGGGGTCAGGAATCCACTTGAGGAAGCAGTCAAGTGCCTTAGCAGAGCTCAAGCGCTGTGCTGGGAGATTTACTGCTCTCTTCAGAGCTGGCAAGCAGGAATGTGTATGTTTGCTGAAGTTGTGCCCACAGCCCCCCCATTCCACAAAGTGCTCTGTCCCAGGGAGATGGGAGTTGTATCTATGAGCCCCTGACGGGGGCTGCTGCCTTTCTTTCAGAGATGCCCTGCCCAGAAAGGAGGAATTTACAGAGGCAGTCTGGCTACAGAAACTTTACTGAGCTGTGGTGAAGCCCGCCCAGTTTGAATTTCCTGGTTGCTTTATTTACACTGTGAGGGGAAAAGCATGTACTCAAGCCTCAGTAATGGCGGATGTCCCTCCCTCCACTTAGCTGGAGTGCCCCAGGTGGACTTCAGACTGCTGTGCTGGCAATGAGAATTTCAAGCCAGTGGATCTTAGCTTGCTGGGCTCCGTGGGGATGGGATCCACTGAGCAAGACCCCTTGGCTCCCTGGCCTCTGTACCCTTTCCCCAGGAGTGAATGGTTCTGTTTTGCTTGGGTTCCAGGTGCTACTGGGTTATGAAATAAAACTCCTACAATTAGCTAGTTGTCTGAGGAAACAGCGTCCCAGTTTTGTGCTTGAAACTCAAGGCCCTTGTGGTGTAGGTACCCGAGGGAATCTCCTGACCCGTGGGTTGCAAAGATCATGGGAAAAGTGTAGTAAGAACTGTCCCTCACAGCAGGGTCCCTCAAGGCTTCCTTTGGTTAGGGGAAGGATTTTCCGAACCCCTTGGCTTCCCAGGTGAGGGTAATGCCCCACTCTGCTTCTACTCATCCTCACTAGGCTGCACCCACTGTCTAACCAGTCCCAATAAGATGAGCAGGATACCTCAGTTGGAAATGCAGAAATCATCTGCCTTTTGCATCCGTCTAGCCTTGTGCATTTGGCCATTTTGCCTTGAGCCCTATCCTGATATTTTTATTTGGGTCTAAGTATGATGTTTCTGGTAGTGTTTAAACTTTTAGTTCTTGCTCTTCATTTTTAATAAACAGCTTTTTATCACACTCATTTTCTTTTCCCATTTGCTATAATAAAATATAAAAGTATGGCCATTTAAAAAATATATATTCAGAAAAATGATGCCTTTTTAGAATGTCTGATTTCTTTGATCTTCTATTTCTCATAAATCTTTTCCATACCCCTCTTCCTCATTACAAATAAGAATGAAATGTTTCTGAAATTAGCAAGTTATCTACAGAATGAGATGATCTGATACAAATCAATTTTCATCTTCACAGTATTAAATGAATTAATTCGCCAAAGTAGCTTGCAAGATAATGAAAGCAAAATGCAAGCAAAGAAATTGAATGACCTTTAACAAGCCTCAAATAGAATTAAATGTCAAAGTCCTGAAAGGAAGTTTCCTTGTTTATTTCTAGCAGCTACATGTTTTAGCCCAGTCACAGGATGAGTTGCTAGATGATTCTTACAATTCAAATTTTATTTCTGGTAAAGCTTTACTATTCCTAGCAGGATCATACTGTATTTTTTATTCGAAGGATTTCTATCACTAAAACCCCGCAAAAGTTTTTTTTTTTTTTTTTTTGCTGAAAGAGAAACTGTTTTCCTAGATATTGCTTTTATTTGATATCTATAAAAAAAACACAGGTTTAAGTTAAAGTTGGTAACGACATGGGCTCCATGTGTTTTCCAACTGTAAGAAAAGGATCTTTTTCTAATCGCAAGTCAAATATAGTAGACAAGCTATTAAAATGCAGGCAAATCAACAGTAATTGTCCACATCAAGATGAGGTATATTAAAAGATTAAAATTGTTATGAATAAGAGAATGAAGAAAAAACAGAAACAGAAGTATCAAAAGGAAAAGTAGATATTATGTGATGAGAAGAATGAAGATGGCTTCTAACATAAAATTATTAATACTCTTCCAATATATTATATTTATTGCATGCTATATAATATGCAAATTGTAACTCCGTGGATTGATTTTATTCTACATTTGGAATTGTATATATCACATTTAGCTCGTGTTCATTTTCAATTATAAAGAAGTAAAGCAAAGAAACTTAAGCTAGGGCTTTACAAAATCATGCCAATGTAAAATAAAGGGCTCATATACTGTGGAATTGAATATATAGAAACGTAACAACTTCCTCAAAGCACCACAGATCACACAAAAAGAGAGTTGAACTAGTGTCTTTATCCTCAATTCAGAGCACTAGCTAGGCATTATGTATAAACGTGGAAGAACCACCTGTTTTCCACTATAAAAGAGGATAAGAGAAGCATAGAAATTTAGACTTTGAGTCACTAGATATCAAGAACAAAATATTGTGATTATCAATGCGGGAACAGTGTCATTTAGTTTTTGCCAAGATGTAAAGCATATCTCTTTAGACCTATATATTAGAAATGAAAAATTATGTCATTGATGATAAACACAAAAATTACAATGCATAGGTGGATAATTTAGTTTTATCTTAGGTAACTGTTGTGGTTTGAATGAGTGCCCCAAAGTTTATGTGTTGTAAGTTTAATTTCCAATGCAACAATGTTGGTAGGTGGGGCCTAATAAGAGGTGATTAGATCAAGAGTGCTCTGCCCTTATAAATGAATTAATGCTGTTTTTGCAGGAGTGGGTTAGTCTTAAAAATGAGTTCAGTCCTCTCTTGTTTCCTCTTGCTCTTGCCTTCTCTTGCTTTTCTATCTTTTGTCATGAGATGATGCAGTGCAAAGGCCCTCACCAGATGCCAGTGTCATGCACTTAGACTTCCTAGCCTCCAGAACTGTGAGTCAAATAAATTTCTGTTTTTTTTTTTAAATAAATTAGTCAGACTGTGGTATTCCATTATAGCAGCATAAAGGGTCTAGGTTCTACTTTAGCCACAGAAATTTAGAAATTCAATAATTTCATTATATTCAAAGTGTATTAGGTTGGACGATATGTAGTTTAAACCCCATAAGAAATAATTTTAAATTTACAATATGGATATATGTAAGCAAATGCATATGGTCTTTTGTTTATTGCAGTAATTTTCTAGTTCAGATTAATACCTAAATTCACTCTGCTAGATCTCCCTGATTATTAAAAAAGGGACAAAATATATTAAATATTTACTATGTAAAAATCACTATGCAAGCATGTAAGAAATACAGAGATATGTGTGACACAGACCTCTCCCCTTTAATAGTAAAAAGTTATCAATAGCAGATGCACACAAAAAGCAATTATAATAAGAAATAATGTACAAATCATATTTATATGTTAATTTAGAATTGTATTCATATATTAATATCTACTGATCACTCTTACACAATATTTACATTGTGTAAGTGTCCAACAGTCAACAATACCACTAAAGTTTTTGCCCTTTTAGTCTTTATAGATTTTGGAGTAATAAGACAGATAAGTATGAAATAATAGGATAAATAATATTATAACAGTGGACTTAGAGATGTAACTTTCTCTAGTCATGATTCAAGTCTGAATTTATTTTGCATATTGGATGTTAGTTATTATAAGTAAGTTAGTATGAAAAGAAAGCAATCCAAGGAGGCATTTAGCCTAAGCATAGTCCCTCCTCTGGAAGTCATACCATTGAAGATTTACTATCTTTCTGACTTGAATGTAAGCCAATTGAGTGTAATATTTGAAAAGATGTATTGTTTTAAACCTTTTTGTTGTAAATGCTACCTCAGTCAGCACCAGAAGTACTGTATACCACTACTTGGACATAGTAGGTGGTCAATAAATTTCTATCAATTTATTAATGTATATTCTCACCTATATATCTATTCTTAAATCTTTGCTTGCATCTTCAGGTAGAAGTGATTTCCAAATGCAGATTTGCGTTAGTGAAATATTCGTGAATCTGACTTTTGATTTATATGAGCTTCAACTTCCATATCAACACAATGAAACACAGTAGCCCTGTACACCTTTTGCTTTACCTACAGTGCCAAATATAATTTGATGACACTCCCGTATTTTAAAAGGTGATGGAAATGTTTAAGAAGAATATAGTCTTCAGCCTGAACTTTGACTTTTGCATTATCATTTTGACAGATTTAGTAAAATTTATTACTTGATAGATTTTTCAATTGTTCTAGTTCTAACATTTATATGTCAGGATCAATTATAACTAAAAATATACATATTGTCAAGAAATGCCTTAGAATCTGAAAGTATTTGAGAGAAAAATATCTTGTGTAGAAAAATTGGAAACAAATCCTTTCACATATTAACACTCTTTCTACTTCTAAAATTGTACCTTTTCTATCCAAAGCTGATTTTTGGAGATAGGAGAATGCATTGTGTAATTCTCAGGGCTGAGAGCAAATAGAACTTTTCTTTACTAAACTTAATAATTTAGGGAGCAGGCACCTAATCTGGATATTACATTTTTGTGTGAAGGTGTCTTTTACCCATCTCATGCACTAGGCATTTAGTCTAACAGATGTTATTTGCAGACACTGCCTCACCACAAATAACTGTTTCAATTAGGTCAGGACTCTTTGCTTTCAACTTGTAGTCAGTGTTCTAACTGAGTGGCATCTGTGCTTACATCCAGTTTCAGGGGAAAACACACGCACACGCGTGCGCACACACACACACACACACAGGAAAAAGTCTCAACTTTTCTACAAACCACATCTGCATTCCATACATCATTATTTGTGTGGAGAAAGTTTTGGTCAGAATGAAGCAAGGTAAATTGAAGATGAGAAAATTTCCCATGTTTTCCAGTCAGCAATCAAAATGTGTTGTTCTCTGATGTATATCTGCTTGCATCCACCCTACATATTTTATTTATTTTCTTTTTTATTTCTAAATAACTACACCTACATTTAAATTTACAGATTTGGAGCATGCTGCCTCTGGAGACGCTTAAAATACAAGCAAATAATTTAAAATATAAGAAAATAAACAGTCTTACAAAAATGCTATAAAAATCACAATGGAGCCCAATTTTCTTTCTATAGCAAGGAAAGGGAGAAAAAGACCCCAAAGCTGAAGAAATCAACTAAGCCCTTGACCATTTAGAAGTAAAGTTGTGGCCTCATGAAACTCCCTGTATTATAGAGAAAAAAAATAGCTGTGTGGCCAAATAGAATGGAGAAAGACATGGTTTAGTCATGACACCAAACCTGTTGGTACAGCACATGATAAACATTCCTAGTATTATTATTTTATTAATACTGCTATTATTAAAATTATTTTGATTGTTAAAATTATTCATTTAAATCCCTGTATAAGTTAATTATCTTTGAAGAAGCCACAAATGTTTCTTGAATTCATGTCTTATAATAATTAGGAACTAATATTTCATAATTGAATCATAATGGAAAAAACATAACAATTGACCAAAAATCATACATCTTCTTGTTCCAAGGTGGCATACTATTCAAACTCATATATAACTATGAATATGTGACCTCTGGATGTTTTCTGGAGGAAGAGAATTTTAGAAGAATTGCCCAGATAAATTTATTGTAAGGTGTAATAGAATAGAAGAGAGACAATAAAAATGCCAAACATAACTTGAGGACTATAATAGTTTGGCATGCAGTAAGTATGTCAGTTATTATTTCTATGATTATTATTTTAACATCTAATCTTATTCATTACATTTCTTGAATAGTTTAATAATTTTTCCAGCAATTTTTATCACTTATAACCCATTACATATAATAATTTTAAAACAATCTTGCCATAGTTTAATAAAGACAAATTCAAACTCACAAATGATTATGAATATTAGACCTCGGGATGTTTCTGTAGAAAGGACATTTTATTTTATTTTTTTATTTTTTTTGTGTACTAAAGTCTTTTTTATTATTATTATTATACTTTAAGTTCTAGGGTACATGTGCATAACGTGCAGGTTTGTTACATATGTATACATGTGCCATGTTGGTGTGCTGCACCGATCAACTCGTCAGCACCCATCAATTTATCATTTATATCAGGTATAACTCCCCAATGCAATCCCTCCCCCCTCCCCCCTCCCCATGATAGGCCCCAGTGTGTGATGTTCCCCTTCCCGAGTCCAAGTGAGCTCATTGTTCAGTTCCCACCTATGAGTGAGAACATGCGGTGTTTGGTTTTCTCTTCTTGTGATAGTTTGCTAAGAATGATGGTTTCCAGCTGCATCCATGTCCCTACAAAGGACGCAAACTCATCCTTTTTTATGGCTGCATAGTATTCCATGGTGTATATGTGCCACATTTTCTTAATCCAGTCTGTCACTGATGGACATTTGGGTTGATTCCAAGTCTTTGCTATTGTGAATAGTGCCGCAATAAACATACGTGTGCATGTGTCTTTGTAGTAGCATAATTTATAATCCTTTGGGTATATACCCAGTAGTGGGATGGCTGGGTCATATGGTACATCTAGTTCTAGATCCTTGAGGAATCGCCATACTGTTTTCCATAATGGTTGAACTAGTTTACAATCCCACCAACAGTGTAAAAGTGTTCCTATTTCTCCACATCCTCTCCAACACCTGTTGTTTCCTGATTTTTTAATGATTGCCATTCTAACTGGTGTGAGATGGTATCTCATTGTGGTTTTGATTTGCATTTCTCTGATGGCCAGTGATGATGAGCATTTTTTCATGTGAGAAAGGACATTTTATAAAGAGAGTTTGCTTAGGTTAATTTATTATACTGTGAGCAGGAAAGTTGAACAGAAATTTAAGCATGAAACGACTTCTCCCATGATTGTATTCTTAAGGATGTATTATTTGAATTTAAATTGAATTGGTGAAAACAACCACACTCACCTACAAAGGTTTTTCTTTATACCTAAAATTAGATTTCTTTATAAAAAATAAGCCCTAATCAACAAATGTTTAGATAAATTTATCAAACTAAATATTTCTTGTTTTTGGCAAAGAAATGGAAAATAAATAGGTTGGGAGACTCCTAGAACTCTTGTCTCCAGTTAAAAGTACTAAAATTCTTATTAGATTTTATGTTATTTTTTCTTTTATAGTTACTCTAGAAATGAATTATTAAATATCACTACTGTTTGTATTGCTTACATCTTGATTTGAATAACAATGGCCAAGTATGATCTTCTTGATGTTTTGTCTGTAATTATATTTTCTTATGTAAGAGAAAAGTGCAAATAAAGGACAGAAGAAACTTCACTGTGGTTTAAATGTTTCAAATGTCAGAACCATGAAGACACCAATTATCAGCAGAATTTCAAGCTTTTCTAGCTCCAGTATAAACAAGCACCCTAGAAACTAGTGACTAGAGAAAAATTATGAAATCTAGACAATTTTTACCAGTAATTTGGAAAACAAAGTTTTATGCTAATAACAGTAGGTATTTATTTTAAATTATTCTAGGCAATCCACTGTTCTTAACTGCAGGAAACTAGTTTTCAGTAATTAATATAGCTTTAAACATTTTCTGGAACTCCTTCTTAAGGAGTTCTTTCTAAAACTATCACACATTCAAATTTCTAATTTAAATAGTTTTTTAAGTAACTCAAAGGAAACTTTCAGGGCAAGTAAGAGAAGAATATAGCATTAAGAATGAAATACCATCATTTAAGTACATGTGCACATGTGTGTATTCTATATGTGTGCACACATTCTGATTCTGAGTGTTAACAATGTGTTGACCATTTATTTTATTAGAGAATTTATCTGATTTCAAAGGAACTAGTGCTTTAGAAAGAAGTGATTAACAAAACAAGGGTCAGAAAATATGTCTCATAATATGCACAGCTTCAGTGCTGGTTTTGTCTTCTCCAAGCCTGGTGGTCTAAAAAGAGTGCGTACAGGGAATGTAGTATGTATTTACTCAAAGACTGATTCATAGATGAGCAGCATAGTATAAACTACAACACAGAACCACACACCCTCCTCCAAAACTACTGACTGAAAATCAGCTTTCTAAAAGATCCCACGTGAATCATATGCATGCTTTGGTGTTTCCACCAATTTAGTTGAAACAATAGCTCAAAAAGTAAGGGGCTACAAGAGTTAAGGTTGAAAATCAGGAGAAGGTCATGGAAGGCCTTATGTGGTATGTATAAAGATGCAAATATGAGAAATCCTGACTCATTGGACTTCCACAATGTAAATTTTGCAAAGTCAAGGTGGCATACAAGGATGATAACTTTAGGAAATTAGTTAAGATTCATTGAAATTATGTTGGCTTATTTTTCAAGGTCACACATAGTAAAATGGGTACAGATGTTCCAGGCATTGCATCAAGATGTATCATATCTTCCCATTAATCTTTCTTAGGAGTGAGAAATTTTTCCAAGAAACTCTTCAAAAGACACCCAAAGTTTCTCATTTGCCAGAACTGGGTCACATGCCTATCCATAACATAACTAGTAGCAATGGAAAAAGAGATTACTGTGATTGGCTTAGATAATCATAAACCAATCAGCATCAGCCTCAGAAACTCAACTAGGGTTTCTTCCCCTGAGTCATACAGAGTTATTTTGAAAACTTGAAAAACAGATGTTTTGTTGGGATAGAAGAAGGCAAGAAGATAAAGGTGCTAGGCACAACAAAGATATGATTAAGTCTGTTTATAAAAAATAGGATGGAACATATACAGTGAGTGCAAGACAGAGAAAATAATATCAAGAGGCTTGTTTAAGTTAGAAAAGTCTATGAGTTCAATCCAAGGTGGTTGTGCAAATCCAGGAAAGGGGATAAATTTGAGGGATGCAATATTGAGAAGTAGATTCAAAAGGATCTAGTAACCTAGTGATTGAGTAGATATAGAAAGTGAGATGATGAGAAGGGGATCTAAGACGATTCATATTATTCTGGGCTACACAGTTTGACTATTTCCTCAAGTGCAGATATTATGACTATTTTGTTTACTAGACTATACTGAATGTCTGGCACAGTGAAATATACACTCTAACTGATCAATAAATATTTATTAAAGTAACAAATAAATGTGGCATTATCTGAAATCATTATTCAGATGGAGTAGAAGATCTGAGGATGAAGTGATATGCCTGTGAATCTGTGCAATGATGTTGTTCAGTGGACAATTAAACATTCAGGTCTTGGCCGGGTACACTGGCTCACACCTGTCTCAGCACTTTGGGAAGCTGAAGCAAGCAAATCACTTGAGGTCAGGAGTTTGAGACCAATTTGACCAACATGGTGAAACTCCATCTCTACTAAAAATATAAAATTAACCTGGCATAGTGTTGGGAGCCTGTAATCTCAGCTACTCAGTAGGCTGAGGCACAAGAATTGCTTGAACCCTGGAGGCAGAGGTTGCAGTGAACTGAGATCACACCACTATGATCAAGCCTGAACGACAAAGCAAGATTCCATCTCTAAGTAAATAGATAAATAAAAATAAAAATACAGGTCTTTACCATAGTCACCCTAGTGTGCCATAGAACATGAGAATTTATTCCTCTTATCTAATTGTAACTTTGTAGCTATTGAACAACCTCTCTTTATCTTCCATTCTCCCTTCCCCTCCCCAGTCTCTGATAACCACTCTTTGATTCTTTGCTTAACAGTAAAGTATTGTATATTACAAAATATCTGGAAGACATGCTTTTGAATAGCCTCACTGCAAATAAATTGTAGAGCATCAGTTGATGAGTATGTTAACTCTCCTTATTTGATTATTATACAACAAACATATGTATTGAAACATCAAATTATATCCCTTAAATATGTACAATTACAATGTGTCAACTAAACCAAAACCAGGTAATGGGGGAGATGTTTAAACTGAAGACAAAATATATGCCTAGATAAGGTCTAGCTCTTTCTTCTTTACATCCTCTGTCTTTTACTGTATCTTTCTTTCTATCCTAGTCTTTCTGATAGACATACTTTTCTACTCTACTGACAGTGGAAGTCAGGATATTTCAGGTTTGCTTAGGGTAAAAATCAGTCTCTGAATTTGATGATCCCAGACTCACAAACTTTGCATACCTTTTTCAAGATGACCATGTTGTCTCCTGTGAGAATAAGATAATAAGTCAGGCATGTTCCCAGAAGTAAGACTCATTTCTGAATCATATTATAGGATGACCTAACACCATATTTTCTTAGAATTCTGAATTTTTTATATTGCTTCTTATTTCTGGAATGATCTTACTGCATTTGTCTTCCTACTTAATTTCTAATCAACCTTGAAGTTTTCAAATGTGTCATCTCAATTTCATGTGGAAACTTTTATTATGTATATTAATCCTGTGTATTATATATTATGTAACCCCATATTGTGCTAGGTACTAGAATTTAAAAATAAGATGTAATCTTTGTGTCCCCAAAATTTACCATATTTGTTAGTATGGATAACAAAGAATCTTAATACAAGGAACATGGACAGAATCATAGATATGCATTAGATTTTATAAGAGCCAAATGGCTGCTACTCAGACTTTGCAGGGGGAACTAAATAAGGTAAAAAAATTCTTAAATAAAGTGACTTAAAATGGGATACAATTCTAAGAAAACATGAGGACTGGGGCAATCAAGGAAATTGCAAATGCAAGCACGTGATGAAAACACTTGTGCAGGGTAAGGGTATGAAGATTGAGGGTATGTTATGAAACCTCAGGCATGTTATTTTTCTGTATTTAAACATGAGGGTTAATACAGAGGTTTGATAGAAGCTGGAAGTGGAGGTAAGCATAGTCCAATTTCTCAAGGACATGGCATGCCAGGTCAGTTAGCTTGGAATTTATGTAGGTAACGATAATTTTTTTTCAATCTTCCATTTTCCTTCCTATTCCATCAAGTTGATATCCAAACCCTTCCCATATATTTTCTAAAATGCCACATGTGTAACACTGTTAGAAGACTAATTTTTGTGTTCATTTCTCCCTACCATGTGTGGATGTTTTGTCTGAATCATTTCACTTTATTTGTATAACATAGTGCCTACATATAACAGAACTTTGAGAAATGTTTTAGTGTACCTTTCTCGGTGTATTAATAAGTGTACTTCTATAGAACTACATTTTAATGCTTAATATCTGCTTGCCACATTACCAGATTGTTAGGCTGTTAGAGACAAGATGTGTGATTTGTAATAATAGGATTATTTGTTCAATGATTATGTGTATATATATATACACACACACACACGTATACACACACATGTATTTCTCAATAAGTTTATAACATGAATTAAAGACAAATGGTGCAGGGAACCAATTCTGCTTTTTTAAAAGTTTTATTATACCAAGAGAAAAGCTTAATTTCCCATATTTTATATACTTATGGTGTAATTAGCTGTATTTTTTCTGACTTGGAATAAAAGATAAAATAATGCAATAGCACCTTGATATCAGCTTTATTAACATTTTTATATACACTTTAAAGATCTTCCTCATACTCTAAAGGAATTAAAGTAAAAATAAATGACCACTATCAGTTGCTAGAGTAATTTTGATATCATTTAATAGCCCATGTGCATAGATTTATGTTACAGAATCTATTGACTTAATACAGACATTAGGTTAACCTTCAGGTAGACTTGATAGAAAGAGCCATTAAGCATGCATGGATGGTTATAACAGGTATACAAGCAAAGTTTATAAACCAGCACGAATCAGAAGCACCCAACCTATTAAACAGATCTCTTTCACCATCCCATCCAGCTAGCAAATACTTAATAAATTATAATATGTGTTTTAAAATACTTTACTCAATAATTTTGCAGTACATTGCACAGGCAATAGCCCTGTCAGACTATCTAAAGACTCCTGGAAAGTGTTAATCGACAGGAATCTATGCAGTTGGGAGTCTAGTCCTGAATATTGTATGGACTAATTCTTGACCTAGCATTATATAACCTAGAAAAAAGTAAAATATCAAATTATCTTAAAACCTATTAGATGTGGGAAGGACTTGACAATAGAGTTTAACATATATATAAAAAAAAAACACTGTAAAGTTATATTCTGCTTTCATCTGCATTGTATAAAACTCACAAACAATAGTTTAATGGGAAAAGTAATTGTATTTTAGGCAAAGACAGTCTTTGGTTTGAATCCCTGTTCAGTGGTTTATTATTTGGATAATGTTAGGTATATAATTTAACATTCTTGTATCTTTTCTTCAAGTTTAGCTAAAAATGTTTATCCTGAAGTATTGTTGTAAGAGTTTAAAATAGTAAATAAAAGATAAGAGGAAGGTAAAAATAGGTGCAGTGCCAAGAGTATGCATATGACCAATGATAGATTTGTAATTATATATGAACTTAGTGCCTTGGTTAACTTGGGTAGGATTTATTTTTTGAGGAGGAACCATTAGCAGCATATATGGAATTCCTGTTTGTCACCACAGCTCTGTTTCCAACTAGCTGCGATTCCTTGAGAAAGTCACCTTACTTTCTCCATAACTTTGGAAGAAGAAAAACGAGAGAAAATATATAGTTTGCTGAAAATGATTTACTAGGTTTTTGTTGTTTAACTGCTCAATAATAATAGAACACACTTACTTGGCACTTAGGTGTGAGGCGCTGTTCTAAGTACTTTGCATATGATTGATGAATTTAATCCTCAAAAAGCTTACATGAGGAAAGTACAGTGAATATCTACATCTTAGATTTGTAGAAGCAATTTACGTGAAGCTAAGTAAATGTCCATTGTCACAAAGTTAGTGCTGGAACCAGCATTCCAATTCCAACTCCAAAGTCCGTGTCTTAACCAATTGCACTGCACTGCCTTTTAAGTGTGCTTTGTTTCCGTAATGAATTTTAAGTCTTTGTGTACTTTTTAGTATAAATTCCCAAACTGAGGATTATAATTCCTGTCAGTAAATTTATATTTAAATTTTTTTACTCACATTACATTTTAGGAGTCTTACTAAGGTAACTTCGATACTGATATTATTCACTCTATTTGTCAAAATATGAAATGAACAATGCCATATTAAATTTCAAAATGAATGTATAATTTAAGAATTATACATACACTTTTAAATCCAATTTCCAGTAAACTTTAAATTTTTAAAATCATAAAAGTATGGATTCTTAACAGTTAACACAAAGTCATTTACAGGATTGGCAAAGTTTTCATTGACAGAACAGATATCATTCTACATTTGCAAAATGCCTTTTTTTTTTTTTTTCATACAACACTTAGATATCTAACTCTAGTGCTTGTCTTCTGCCTGGAAGTAAATAGTTTAATTACCGCTAAACCATAAAACAATGGAGTCTTATTTTGGCAATTTTACTCACAAAAATTCTGTATCATCTCAGTGAACAACATTGCAACATACATCTTATATGAGAATCAAATAAAATGTATTAGTAAATTAAAAGATAAAAATACATATTTTAAAAACACCAAATCTAATGAATGATAATGAAAGTAGGTTATGATAGAATTGTAATATACCACAATTTTAAGTACCTATTATGCTTTGTATTCTTTAATTTTTGCTTCTTCTCCTATAAATATCCACACGGATAAAACAAAAGATACTAAATACAATCAACCCAGAAAAGAACATGTGTTTTTACTGTCCAGTATCTTCATCAGTACTTAATATTAAGCATTCATTTTTTTACTACTCTAGTGTGTATAAAATGGCATGTCATTGTGCTTTTAATTTGTGTCTCCCTGGTTGCTAAAGAGGTTAAACATCTATTCATATGTATATAAATTATTTATATTTTCTAGTCTGTTAGGATTTTTTGAAATATTTCCAGTTAGAAACATGTCTTGGTTTCAAGAGTTTCAAATATTTTTCTTGGTCTTTTCTTAATATGAATAACTATCAATGTGGAGATACTTAGTTTATGTCGTCCCTTGAGCTCTGCCTGTGTTTTACTAACATATTTTTTACTTCTTTTACATGTTCAGATTATTCAAATGCAAGCTTGTTAGTAAACTGTCTTAAAAGGTGGTCAATAATTATACCCAAAATTTAATTTATACTTAAATCTTTATTTTGAAATCAGAGAGGACTACACTCTTATGAAAGCTACCCCTAGGTTAGGCTGTGTCCACACCATTCCAGACTGATAATTATCTCATATATGCTAACACAGTGTAAAATATTCATAATTGTCACTTCAAATTTTATGAATTGAGAAGCTGTCAAGTTGGAAGTGTTGTTTATAGAAATGAGGAGTTTGTAGTAGAAACAGCTTTTTATATTTTGGTGCAGAGAATATCAGATTTGCTTTGGATATGTTGAATAAGCTATGTCTATTAAATATCCAAGAAGTCCATATCATTTCCAGAGGAGATTTAATGAATTTGCTAGGAGTATGTATAAGGAAGGTAATGTCATTGAAGTGTTAGCTCTTGGTCCTTTATTTCAGAATCCAACAAAGGAGAATTAGAATGAATGGCCAGTAAGTGGGAGAGAATAAGCCAAATAAGATTTGAACTGAAGCTCAACCACTGGATTTGTCAATGTAAGTGGTACCTGTATTCTTGACAAGACCTGCTTTGTGGAGAAGTATGTAGAAGGTAACATTGGGGTGGATTTAGTAGAAAATAGGAATAACAAAGGGAGAGAGAGAACTAGTATAGGCCTGTTTCTCAAGAAGATTTCTCTTAAGGTTGGGGAACAAATGGGTCAGTAGCAAAACCAGAAGCTTGATCAATGGCAAACACATTAAGATAGGAGCTATGTCAGTATGTTCCTTTGCTGAAAATGAATCGGGGTGATCAATGACATAGGAGAGGGGAAAACCTGGAAAGTCAGAATTAGTCTATTAGTCTATATTAGTCTGATGAATATTTATCTAAGAATCTCAGCAGATCTTAGGAACACATGAGTTGAATAAAAGGAAAAAACAAAATTAAATTAACTTTCATTTTTGCCATATTTGTATATTTCCAAATAAATTTTGCAGATGCTAAACAAAGTGCCATATATATAAGCCACCAAATTTAAAAATGTTTTACAAACTAACTTTTTAATAATTTTAAGTTATTACATGCATTCTACTGGGATGAGATTTTAACCTCTAATTTATCCACAAGTGGGTAAACATTGATTCTTTTGGGGGAGTGGAGAAATGATAGATAATAATTTGTTGTTCCAAAATGACCACAGTACATAAATAGATATACAGCATCTCTATGATACTAAAATTTAATGAAAGGTGGTAGTATTTAATAAAAACAAATCCTAAAATGGCACCTAGCAGTGATAGTTAATTTAAAAAAAACTAAAAATTTCCTTTGGGTGAGGGGCAGTAATGAAAGAAAAACAATTGAATGACAGTGACATGTATTTTTTTATTCACATATATATCATACGTGGTACAGCATATGAAATATGTACATTAGTACATTGATAAAATCAAAGAATAACATAAACCTTAGTTTAAATTGTCAAAACAACTAAATATGGATTACTCTTGGCCTCAATCCCTTAAAAAACACAGATGGCTTTGAAATATAGCACATTTGCACCTGCTGGTGAAATGAAGTCTTCAATGTATAGACTCAGTCTCTCAGCATTAGGGAATGCAAGACCAACATCTGAGAGGATAGAGATTTGGTTAGACTTTGAGTATATATAAGATGAACCTTAGGCACGTACTTTTCTGGTCTTCTATGATCAACTTAACTCTGGCCGTACTGCTGCAAGTAAACCTCTTTCTCCTTTTTTTCTTTTTTCTGTTTTATTATTTATTTATTTATTTATTGTATATGCCCTGCTCCCAAAGATGGTTTGTAAGTCTGCTGCAGTTCAGTTGACTTTGCCATCTGCCTTCTGGAAGCTGGACCCAACATTATAAACTATCCTTATATCAACCCAATGGAGTAAGAACTTGCCCTAAGCAAATTACTGATCTAGAAACAATGCAATGCCAGCCACCTGAATTTTCATGTTACTTAAGCCTAAAACGTCCTGCTCCCATGCTTCACTAACACACTTGATTCACTTATACACTGGTGAAAATTACATTAAATTATGACTCTGACCCACTCAGATTTAAATTCTTCCCAAAATCTCCATTATGCAATGATACAGAGCTCTCAGTATGCTTCAAATCCAGATTATAATTAGCTGTGGCCGGACATAAACTGATGAGTAATTAAATTTCAGGAGTGAAACTTTCACATCTATTTCTTTAATCATGTTTACACACTTTGAATGTTAGTGAGGCCATTAACATAAGCATTTATTACTTGAATCTGAAAAATGTCCATGCAAACTCATACGTTCACATTTGTTTACAGATATTAACTTTTTGCTTACAATTTCAACAATATTGCAATCATTTTCCTAAGTTTTGTTTTTATATGCTTTTACTAATTCTTATTTTAATATACCCCCAAAAGAAGTTTTTCCTGATATCAATCAGTTGTATTTGTTTTAGTGAAATAAATATATGTATTTTTAGGCATCTCACATTTAGTCACCTTGGACATGTTGAAAACAGGTATCACACATAAATAATTAAGAAACTGAACACAGAGGTTCATATAATAAAGCTGTCAGCATGAGAAATAGTATGAAAGTGTACGTGTTTGAGAAAAAGAAAGATACCTCATTCTAATAAAGTAATAAATGCACAGAATAGATGGAAAAAAGAATCAGATCAATAGTGTAAAGAAAACTTCCATAAAATTGATTATATTTTCTTAAAAATGAAACAAGTATAATACAGATAATATATAAATTAAATTTTGAATACTATCAAAGTATAGCAAGTATTGATTTGAAATACATAGTAATGTATTTAAACATTTAATAATTGGTCATTCAAGGTAAATTTTTTTCAATCTCATTTTATGTTTTAGCTCAGAAAAGACCTTTTCACTCAAACTCCAAAGGGAAAAGAAGTCCATGTTTCTAAATCTCGAATTTGCAGTAGTATTCAACCATGTAGAATATGAAACATGAGAAATTTATCTGAATGTATAACTTTTTCATACTATATTCAGCTGAAATGAAGGCCATATTAGGAATTAGAACATATTCTACTTGCAATGATGAATAACTTGTGTTAACAGCAGCTACAGAGGCACAGCCATTAGAGAGATGGATGAATGTATCAGTAAGTAGAGGCACACGTATCTGCTAATGGGAAGGTCATGAAGCAAACATTAACAATCAAGAACATTAATACATTCTCCCACACCAATGCTTTCTCAATGCTGACTTTTGACAGGTACAATCTGGCTCCCATATGTCTCCAACTAAACCATGGGGACAGTTTTTGTTCAGAACGCAAACATGTTTGCAATTTTGCCTTCAAGATGATAGAAACAACAGAGACAAAGTATTTAGTTTTTGTATTTTGTATACAGTGGAACACGTCTCTTCTGTGAATAGACAAATGAGGAGACTGGTCTATGAAGTACAAGAATGCCATGTTTTATCATGCTTTGCAGATATTGTGTTTTTCACAAACTGAGGGTTTGTGGCAACCTTATATCAAGCAGGTTTATTGGAATCATTTTTCCAGAAAGACGTGTTAGCTTTTTGTCTCTGTGTAACACATGGTATTTTTTGTTATTATTATGTCTATTATAGTGATCTGTGATCAGTAATCTTTGAGGTTACTAGTTTAATTTTATTGGTGACCTAAGGACTGTGTCCATATGAGACAGCAAAGTAATTAATAAATGTTGTGTTCGTCTGACTGCTCCACCAACCAGCCATTCTCCCATCGCTCTACCTCTCCTCAGGGTTCCCCGTCCCTAAGACACAATAATATTGAACTGAGGCCAATTAGAAGCCCTACAACAGACTCTAAGTGATCATGTAAAAGGATGAATCATGTGTGTCTTGTTTTAAATAAAAAACTGGAAATGATTAAGCTTAGTGAGGAATGTATGGTGAACGCTACGACAGGTCAAAAACCAGACTTCTTTTGCCAAACAATCAAGTTGTGAATGTGTAGAAAAATATCTTGAAGGAAATTTAAAGTGCTACTTCAGTGAGCACATGTATGATAAGAAAGTGAATCAGCTTTATTGCTGATATGGAGAAAGTTTTAGTGTTCTGGTTAGAAGATCAAACAAGCCACAACATTCCCATAAACCAAAGACTAATCCAAAGCAAGGCCCTAACTCTTTTCAATTCTATGAAGGCTGAGAGAGGTAAGTAAGCTGAAGAATAAAAATTGGAAGCTAGCAGAAATTGGTGTATAAAGCTTAAGGAAAGAAGCTGTCTCCATAACACAGAAGTACGAGGAGAAGCAGCAAGTGCTGATGGAAACACTGCAGCAAGTTACCCATAAGATCTAGCTAAGGTCACTGATAAAGGTGGCTACACTAAAAACAATATTTCCCATGTAGATGAAAAAGTCTTCTGTTGGAAGAAGATGCCATCTAGGACTTTTATAGCTAGAGAGGAGAAGTCAATGCCTGGCTTCAAAGCTTCGAAGGACATGCTGACTGTCTTCTTAGAGGCTAATGCAACTGGTGACTTTAAGTTGAAGCACATGCTCATTTATGATCCAGAAAATCTAGGGCCTTTAGGAATTATGCTAAATTCACTTTGCCTGTGTTCTAGAAATGGAAAAATCCTCTAGAAATGAAAAGAAAAAGCCTGTTTACAGCATGATTTATTTAATATTTTAAGCCCAAAGGTTGAGACCTACTGCTCAGAAAAAAAAAAAAAAAAAAAATCTTTTGAAATGTTACTGCTCATTGACAATGGATAAGAGTTTATCTCCCACTCATCACCAGTGAAAAGATTTGAGACAGATGCCTATACTCTTGATAAGACTGCTCACTTTGAACTAGGAAAGATATTCGATGAATATTATCAGGTTTAATAGTCTTTTGATTCTGTGGTTTGGGAGATTCAGGAGTAAAGAATTCTGTAAATTGTCAGATATAGGTGATTTAGAATCCAGTCTCTCAAGTCAAGGCTATAAAAGCATGGGCTCTCAATGTATGCCAAACCTACTTTTAAGCAGAATCTGAATTTGTTGCTGAAACAAGCTGAGGAGGAAAACATGGGAAGTGCTTACCTCCCTTTTCAAAAATGGAGAAGTCCACCAGCCTCCATCCAGTGAGAGACATCAGGAGAGGATCACTAGAGTAACTTGTGAAAGAGGATGCAGGGAGTGCAGTCCCTTCCATTCTTGTTGTCAGAGGTCTCCAATCTCTTTCCAGAGAGTTATCCACAGGACAAGAATTATCACTGGAAGAAGCCATGGAAGAAGGAATAGGGAGTGCCCGCTTTTTTTTTTTTTTTTTTTTTTTCCAACCAGAAGTCTCAGACTCTTCTTTCATGAGAAGCTGGTCTAAAGTTATCACTGAAGTGAGACAGAGAAGGAGAGTAGGGAATGATGTCTCTCCTATTTAGGCTAGAGGAGTTTCATTCTTTGTTTGGTATGTAGATTGCCAGATACTGGCTCCCTAGAAGCCAAAACCACAGGAAATTGTTAGAAAAGCATGTAGGCAAACACTTTTCACTGGGAAGTTGGAAGCTCAGCTATTTTTTATTTTTTGGCGGGGCGTGGGGGTGGGGGGAGGGGCGTTGAATCCAATGAGCACTCACAGCTGCTAGGAGTGCTCACTGGATTCAAAACTCTACTTTGTTCTCTGTGCTTAAACGAAATTCTCAGATTCCTTGTCCCTTTTGTTGGAGATTTAAGAGCCAAGCCCACCAGCAGAAACTGTAAATGCGGGCACTTTGTGGGTGGTCCATCCAATCACCTCTTGGGAACAAGCTCAGAAGTGGGGTTTCCTTATGGATTGTAAGGTGTTTTGCTCATGGTAGGGTTACTGCATGAGTTTTCCTCTGCTTTTCCTACCCATTTTGATGTGGACATTTTCTCAATTGTCCAGTATGTAGGAATCTCTCAATTGGATTCTGGATTTCTCTTGGAGATAACTGATTTGTGTGTAGATGTTTACTCAGTATGTTTGCCTGTGGCAAAATAGTCAGGAACTTCCATTGTGCCATGTTGCTCTGATTTGGCCTGGCATTATTAAAGTCACTTCAGCTTTCTTATGTTTATTACATGCATAGCATTCTTTTCCAGCTTCTTACTGTTATTCTATTATTCTATTTGTGACTTTGAATTTAAAGAGCATCTCAGGCAGTATATAATTGGTTCCTACTTTTTGTACAGTGTAAATATCTTTGCCTAGTGATTTGGAGGGTCAATTTACATTTAATGTAATTACTAATATTTTATATTTAATATGCTTATTTGCTATTTTAAAATTGTCTCAACTGTTTTCTGTTACTGTTTCTTCATTGTCTTATTTTGTATTAATCGATTTTTAAATATTTATTTTATTTTATTTTTTTGGTTTTAGAAATGATTTTTTTAAGTTTTTATTTTTATTTTATTTTTATTATTATTATTATACTTTAAGTTCTAGGGTACATGTGTATAACGTGCAGGTTTGTTACATATGTATACTTGTACCATGTTGGTGTGCTGTACCCATCAACTCGTCAGCACCCATCAACTCGTCATTTACATCAGGTATAACTCCCCAATGCAATCCCTCTTCCCTTCCCCCTCCCCATGATAGGCCCCGGTGTGTGATGTTCCCCTTCCCGAGTCCAAGTGATCTCATTGTTCAGTTCCCACCTATGAGTGAGAATATGCGGTGTTTGGTTTTCTGTTCTTGCGATAGTTTGCTGAGAATGATGGTTTCCAGCTGCATCCATGTCCTTACAAAGGACACAAACTCATCCTTTTTTATGGCTGCATAGTATTCCATGGTGTATATGTGCCACATTTTCTTAATCCAGTCTGTCACTGATGGACATTTGGGTTGATTCCAAGTCTTTGCTATTGTGAATAGTGCCGCAATAAACATATGTGCGCATGTGTCTTTATAGCAGCATGATTTATAATCCTTTGGGTATATACCCAGTAATGGGATGGCTGGGCCATATGGGACTTCTAGTTCTAGATCCTTGAGGAATTGCCATACTGTTTTCCATAATGGTTGAACTAGTTTACAATCCCACCAACAGTGTAAAAGTGTTCCTATTCCTCCACATCCTCTCCAGCACTTGTTTCATGACTTTTTAATGACTGCCATTCTAACTGGTGTGAGATGGCATCTCATTGTGGTTTTGATTTGCATTTCTCTGATGGCCAGTGATGATGAGCATTTTTTCATGTGTCTGTTGGCTATATGAATGTCTTCTTTTGAGAAATGTCTGTTCATATCCTTTGCCCACTTTTTGATGGGGTTCTTTGTTTTTTTCTTGTAAATTTGTTTGAGTTCTTTGTAGGTTCTGGATATTAGCCCTTTGTCAGATGAGTAGATTGCAAAAATTTTCTCCCATTCTGTAGGTTGCCTGTTCACTCTGATGGTAGTTTCTTTTGTGTGCAGAAGCTCTTTAGTTTAATTAGATCCCATTTGTCAATTTTGGCTTTTTTTGCCATTAAATATTTATTTTTAATTTATCTATTGAGTTGCTAACTATATTTTATCCCATTATTTTACTTATACTCATCTATCCACTGTTAATTTTTAATTACATCATGTTACATGTAGGAACCTTAAAAATTATATATTTCTATTTACCATGACTCCTTTTCTTGGGTAGAAATAGAATTCACCATTTCTGTGTTGCTGGGATAGTCATAATTTCCAACTGCTTTGTGATTTTGAATCCCATACTCTACAATTCAGGCTATCTGCAACTGGCCAAATTGCTCTTATTTGGAGTATTGGCCTCATTACAAAACACATCAAATTTACATACCTGGATCCACATTACTTTTCGTGGGTTGATTTCTCTCGTGTCTACCTGATTTTTCATGACCCTGGGAGCCTTTACCTTACTTCCAGAATCAGCTATAAGACAGAGATTTGTTCACTTCCTATTCTAATCCGTGTTTCGTTCTTTCTGTGAATTTTGAACTGCCACATTCTGTTTATATTACCAGTTGTTTTCTTAGTCCTCAATTTGTGTCTTCAACATCTTTGTCAGTGACAACTGTAGTTTCTAGCGCTTGATTTTTACTGCCATATTTGTGAGGGTTGGCCAATGCTCTGGAGAAACCCCTCTTAGCCCTACCAATTTAAGTTATTTGAAGAAAAAATAAACAAACAAAGAAACTCTCCTCCTATGTCTGTCCCATCATGAATGCTTCCAAGTGTCTTTAAAATGTTCTTTTAATTGTATTCCATTTTATAATTGTGTTCTAATGAGTAGACCAATTTATTTCTCCATTTATATGTATTCCCTTCTTATTTTAACTTCACTTTAACTTGTTCAACTTTTGTAGTCACCATTAAAATATGGAGGGCATTGTAGCATGCATAAGACAATTTGTCTATTAATGTTTAAAGTTTATGTTTGACATTTATTAATATATAATTTACAAGAAAAATATTAACAGTATGAATTATAGTTCTCACAGTTTGGTGGAGAGATTCTACATTAGTAAGTAATACAAATATTAAAATACTAGAGAATATTTTATTCCATGATGTCAGAGACTGGAGGGAAGTTATCTAGATATAACCATAATCTGACACACTTATCAAAACTGTGCTATTATTTGAACTCTGATAGGCAATAAAAAGTGGGACCCAGGGAATGATATTCCATCCAAAATGAATAGCATTTTCGGCAACATGGACGAATGAGAATATGACATATTAAGAAAAACAGAAAATAATATATTTAACAAAAATATAAGGTGAACCAAAGAGTGAAGAATCTCAATTCTAGAAGTATAGTCAAGAGCCAGATCACAAAGTATCATATCATTTATATTAGGACCATGATAAAGAACTAAACTTAGAAATTGTAGATCAAGAGAAAAGGGGTTAAGAAGCTAAACTTAGTTAATTCTGTTTATTTGTTGGATGTTCTTTAGAATAATTTTATGATGGCTCTGATATTTTGGATTAGATGATGATATAACTATTTAATATGGCATAGGATATAGCAAGATGAACTAATTTAGAAGGCGAAAGGGAAACCAGGAAGGTAAGTGTCGAGTTCAGTTTGGTCATGTTGCTTTTGAGGTACTTGATATTCAGCCAGAAATGCCCGACAAACTGTTGAAGTTCAGAGCAGGCTCTTGTGGAATAAAGATATCACCTCTGGAATGAAGATTTCATCACAGATGATGATAGTTGGTAAGTTGGTAGTTTGTTATTGGCTTATTTTTATTTGTTACCCATTATTCACTTATTTCTATACCATATGTATGATTGATTAGGAAAATTTGAAGCATGCAAGGGAAGAAGATAAAGACTGGAAGCCTAGAGAATAAAAACATTATGACATGAGCTAAGGAAAGAAGATTTTATAAATTAGATGTGCAGTACTAAAATAATAAACAGAGAAAAAAAATTCCAAGAGGAATTGGTAAAAAAATCAAATGGCATTAAGAGAACAAGTTAAAAACAAGGAATTGAAGAGTTTATCTAATTTGACCATTAATAGACATTGATAGCCTTAATCAATATTAGTGAATGAATGTGAGAAGTCAGATTCAATGTATTTAAATATTAAAGTTTGAAAAAGCAAACATGAACAATCTTTAAAACATTTGAAGATGAAAATATGAACAAGTGGAAAAGGGTTAATGACTCAGACGGATAGAAATTTTATTTTTTTAATTTATTTTACTACTAGAAAAATTCAGGAAAGAAAAAGATTGAATAAAGATGGAAAAGAAAAGAAAGAGACCTAAAATTGGTAGGTGTTCAAAATCTAGGTACTCTTATTAAATGGCCTCTACCCCAGTACTCCTCACATTAACCAGTGCCACCATTGTGGCTTCCATCTTCCATCTACAATTCCTCAGGGCTCATCACTTTTTGCCTAGTATGCCACCCAATCTTGCTCTCCTACTATGTGTGCTCCACACTTAACAAACTTCCATATTTCCATGTTTTACGGCTGGCATATCTCAACGTCTCCTTTAAAGATATTGCTCTCTTATGTCCCAACCTCTTAGCTGTTCTAATTCTGTTCAAGGCTATCATTAGCACAGATTCATATATAAAAGGTGTTATCATAGTTATTAGAGAGCTGTAAAGGAGATTTCCCAGATGATGCTACTAAGCAGTTGGTATACAATGATAAATAATTTCATGACATTTTGGGATGTGTGGAGCATGGTAATCCATTAGGCACTTATTTTTACACTATGTATATATTAGTGCCAATGTAGTGCAGAAGCTTCTTTCAGGCTTCCCCAAACTTTGTGAAAACTAATTATCCTCCTTGTCTATAAATCCAACATTCAAAATCTCATTCGGCCTCAGCAGTTTATCTTTTCCTCCTGTAATGATCACTAAGAATACCTTTTTGGGAGGCAGTGGTTAGAAAGATAGAGGCTACATTACAGTGTTGAGTGAAAAGCCTCAAGCATGGGAGCGAAAGAGAAGATAATTGAAGGAACATGGTGGGGTTAAAAAAAACATCAATAGGACATTCAGTGAGAACTTGGTGACAGAGGAACCTTCAAAGGAAATATCTACATAAGTGAAAGATGAAGAATATCCTTGCTAACAGTGGGAAAAAAAAAATCACACACACACACATAAAACAAGTGACCAATGAAATAAGAAGCTCAGATAGTGAGGTAAAAAGCTAAGAATGTAAGAGTCAGAGATGGAGAATAGAAATCAAAACAAGAGCAATTTAAGAGGCTCCAGAAGGCAGTTCAGCAGGAAGAAAGTGTTTCAGCTTGGAATATTCCTGGGAAGTCAGCACATCAGTCACCGGGAAAGTCATCTAGACAAAAAGTAGGACACTGGACATTTCTTCTGCAGTTTGCATAACAGGCATTTTCTAAATTTCTCTTTAGTAATAAACAATACTGAACTTAAAACTAAAACATATAAAGCAATTTTATTAAGTACGTTATCATCCTGCTCTACAATTTAATATACTTTCAGGATGAGATAATTCAAGATGTCCTATTTTGATTATTATTCTCTCTGCTAACACAGTACTAATGATTATACTTAATTATTCCAACATGTTCCAATAAAACTTTTGTTTTGATTTTCCAAAAATCAGTAGCTTCCACAGAGAGCTGATTGTTAACTCTTGTTTCTGCATTATTAATATTAAATACTGGACAAGGATATTGGCCTATTAATGGCTTATTTTTAATGGAATATATTGACTTTTGTATTTTTGAACTCGGTATTTTTTCAGAAGGAAAAGATGAAGAGTTCAGTTTACAAAATTCATTTTACAGAAGAGTTCATTTTACAAAGTCCTCATTTACAAAGTGGACCCAGAGTAAATTCTGCAGATACCTTCAATTCTTTGAATACCTTAAACAAGAAATATTTGCACTGGAAAAAAAAATACATATATATATATAAAATATATATATATATATATATATATATATATATATATATATATACACACACACTAAAAAAGGGAGAGTAAAAATTAAAGAATAAATAAGAATAGTAACAAAATTCACAGAGAAATAACATTTCTTTACCATTTAAAAGTTTTGAAGCAAGGAATTAATTTCTAACTCTTGCTAGAGGAATTTAGGTGGTGCTTGAAGGTAATTGTAATAACTACTTTCTCTTTTCTGATGTTTTGAGCATCAAAAAGCATTGATTTGATGCTTTGTTATCCATAGGTTCTACTCCAACCATCTCCTTTGCTTACTACCCTATGTCCACCTTTATCCAATTGACGAGGGCATGCAATTCATATTGGGCACTAACTAATCTCATTTAAATATTTCTGCATTTTTTGCATACACCAATGAAGAACTCTTTCTTTTCTCTATTTCTTACCATAAGAACTACTCTAGCTTACAGTTTTTCTCTCTTTTTGCCTACACACCTTGTCTTGGTGCTTCCCTGCTTGATCCTCTGTGGCATGCTGAACTTCCTGTTTCCAAAGACTTGTGAGACTAGTTGAAAGAAGTTTTATTAAACTTCTTTCTTCATGACAGTCATATCCACATCTGTGTGTCTTAGTGTCGTATACCTAATTAAAACAAATCTAAAATACCCTTAATAGTTATGAGTGTTACGTAAAAGTTATGTTATCTTTGCAGGTAGTACTATACAAAGTACTACATACATCAAACAATTTCACGTATATACTTACAAATAAGTTTGCATAGAATAATGAAATCAAAAAGGATAAATCTATACTTTATTTTTATTTTACATTATTAAAGCAAATGTGTGAAGAAATCTCCATTGTGGAGAGAAATAACAGGAAGCTCTTCAGCATTTAATTATCTCCTTAATCCTCTTTACCTTTAGGTTGATACTTGTACTGTACTTAAAATTTTCTAGTAACCATCTTATCTAGCAAAAATTACCTTAAATTCTCTCCATATCTTCTACAACAATGTGTTCTTTTCTCATTTATATAAGGTCCACCTATCGACAGAGTTTCTCATTTTATCCAAGACTAAATCTTCCATGATTTGAAAATGCTTGATTTTTAACTCTCATGTAGCTTTTAATACGTCCCTGTAAAATGTTATTTAAAATAAGAAAAAAACATTAAGCCTCACATATAGGAAAATATATCACAAATATTATCAAACTTTGTGTGTCATGAATATAAAATATGTTTTCATTATAATTACACTTTGAATTTCACTGATGGTTAAGGGATCTCAGCATGTTTATGTATCTTCTAGGAAATGCTTGTTCATTATTTTTACTCATTATTTTTGTTTGTCTGTATTTCTTCTTTTTTGTCCCCATGATTTGTAGATCTTCATTATATATTTTCGATACTTTTCTTTTTTTAGTTTAAATATATGGGAGATACTATGTTTTGGTTTGTGGCTTATTTACCACACTTGCCTATCAGAAGTTTTTAATGTACATAAAGAACAGAAAGCTTTCTTTTTTATGATGTCTACTATTTATGCTTCATTTTAGAAGCTTTTCATACTCTGTGAAAATATGTGCCTTAAGTTCATAAAACTATTTGCCCTTTTTTCACATTTAATTCTGAAATCCAGTTGTTTGATTTTTGGTATGGTTCCAAAACAGAATTCATTAATATTATAAACAACCAATTGTCTAGCACCTTTATGGATTAATTCATTCTTGTGATGCTAATTTTAGCCAGCATCATTGTCATGTAATCGTCTTCATAAATACGTAAGCCTGTGCATAGGGTTTATTCTGTCAATTTATATGCCAATTCCTTTACCAATAGTTCACTTTCTTAGTAACTGTAGAGTCATCAATTTTGTTTTAATATGGATGTGCTAACTTATTCAAATTACATAGGTTTTTTGTAGATATTTGAATCTTACTATTCTTTCATATACTTTATAAAATATTATCTTGTCAAGGTTTTATAAATTTCTTAAGTTTTTTTAAGCATGGACTTCTTGGAATATCATTATATTTACTAAGGTCATATATACATTTTTGTAAAGTTTTATAAATTTTCCATAAAGAGGTATTACATTTTTTAAGAATGACTCCAACAAATTTTATTTTTTTGCTGTAATAACATATGTTTAACTTGAATATACTAAAACTTTGTGACTTCTAGTGTATATTAGACTGATATGACAGTCTTGATAAATCCTCTTATTGATACTAATATTTTTTCTAAATGTGTTTCTTTTGTATGGAGATAATTTTATCATCTTAGTATAAAGACATTTATTTCAACTTAAAATTTTTATTCTTATTTGATGAATGGGATGTCTGGTAAAATATAAAATAAAAACATCCTTGCCTCACTCCTTATTTTCCTGCTATTGAATATAATGTTTAAAAAAATACATTACATTTGCCATAATTTTTTAAGATGTATTTTTCTATCAGATTAAGTAAGTTCTCTTTCAATCCTAATTGTCTAAGAGTTTTAAAAAATCAGACATAAAGCTGGAACTTTTTCAAACTTTGCCCCTCAGAGAAGTTTTTAAAATTTGTTTAAGTAACATGTGAAATTACATTTATAGATTGTCTAATATTGATAGAAGAAATCTGTATTTGAAAAAAAGTAAATTTTTATAGTGTGTATTATCTTCTTCATATACATTTCTTTATTTATCTTATGCTATTTTGTTAAGGATTTTTGTATATTTTTATGAGTCAGAATAATTTCTAAAATTCTTTTGACTTTTTTATACTTTATGTTTGTGACAATCATTTATTTTAAATATATCATTAATTTGTTTCTTTATATAGCTGCTTATAAATGTAATTATTCATAAATACATGAAATGGAAAATCAAGTGGTCCAAACTAGCCAAGACAATCTTGAAACATCTTGAAAAAGAAGAACAAATTTGAAAGACTCACACTTCCTGAGTTCAAAACTTACTACAAAACTGAAATGGTTAAAACGATGTACCAGCCAGGCTCATTGGCTCCTGCCTGTAATCCCACCACTTTGGGAGGCCAAGGTGGGTGGACCATTTGAGGTCAAGAGTTCGAGACAAGCCTGATCAACATGATGAAACTCCATCTCTACTAAAAATACAAAAAACTAGCCAGGCGTGGTAGCACATGCCTATAGTCCAGGTACTTAGGAGGCTGAGGCAGGAGAATTGATTGAACCTGGGAGGCAGAGGTTGCAGTGAGCTGAGATCCTGCCACTGCACTCCAGCCTGAGGGACAGAGTGAGACTCTGTCTCAAAAAACAAACAAACAAGAAACAATGTTCTATTGGCATAAGGATGAGCACACAGACCAATGGAATATATCTGAGAGTCCATAAGTAAACTCATATATCTATGGCCAATTGGTTTTCAAAAATAGTGCCAAGATAATTCAATGGGGAAAGAACAGTGTTTTTAAGTAATTGTGATGGGACAACTGGAAGTCCACATGCCAAGCAGTGAAGCTCGAACCTACCTCAAACCATATTCAAAATTAATTCAAAATAGATTAACAATCTAATAATATGATCTCTAACCATAAAGTCTTAGAAGAAAATGTAAGAGTAAATCATGAATTTGGCAATTGATATGACACCAGAGCATCAACAAAAGAAAAAAAAAATAGATAAGTTGATAAAAATAATTATAATATAATAGATAAATTATATTAAAAACTTCTATGTGTCAAGGAATGTTATAAAGATAGTAAACAGGAAACCTATAGGATGGAAGAAAATATTGGTTAATCATAAATTATACATAATATCAGATAAAATTGATGTGCTATCCACAGCATAAAAAGAACTGCCACAACTCAACAGAAAACAAAAACGCAATTAAAACAGTTGACAAAAGACTTGAACAGACATTTCTCCAAAAATGATATACAACTATCAACAATCACATGAAAAGATGCTCATGATTGTGACTAAGGAAATGTAGATCAAAATGACAATGAGATACCACTTTGTACTACTTATGTCAATAGTTTAAAACATGGAAAATGAGTATTGATAATGATGTAGAAAAACTGGAACCCTCATACATTGCTGTGGGAATATAAATTCATGTGGCCATTGTGGAAAGCATTTGGTATTTCCTCAAAAAGATAAACATAGAATTATCATATCATTCAACAATTCTTCATCTAGGTATATATTCAAAATACGAGAACACAATTCTAAAACAAATACTGAACACAAATGTTCATGGCAACAGTATTCACAATAGCCACAAGGCAGAAACAACCCATATGTTCATCCACAGATGATTGGAGAAACAAAATGTGGAATATACTTACAATATAATATTATTCAAACACAAAAGGAAGTGCCAATACATGCTACAGTGTAGATGTTATTATGTTAACATATTAGGTAAAAGAAGTCAGACATAAAAATCACATTTTGAGTGATCCTATTTCTACAAAATATCCAGAAGAGATAATTCTATAGATACAGAAAGCAGATTGGTGATTGTTAGTGGATGGGGAGACGGGGAGGGGGGTAATGCTGAGTGATGGTTTAATGGTATGGAATTTCCTTTGAGGGATAAAAATATTTTGTAACTTGATATAGGTGGCAGTTGCACAATGTCATGAATGTTCCAAATGTGACTGAATTGTACACTATAAAATGGTTAATCTTGTGTTATGTAAATTTTACTTGTAAATTCCAACCCAATGGTTCTTCAAATTAGTCAGCTTTCCCTCTACACAGTTTTTATTTATCTTTTTCTCTCTCTCTCCCGGTGAAGCTAAGAATAAGACAGAAACATTTTCAGTTTAGTGGTTTGCTATTAATTTTTTCTTTCCTACATCACTTATTGTGGATTCTGTTTTATAGTGATCCCAGATTAATACTGATTTTGCCATTTGGGCAGGTGCTCAATTTTTGTTTTTATTCTTGCAACCAGTTTGTTACATTGAGAGCTTTAGGCAACTAAGTATTGTTTTCCTCAGGCAAAATGCCAGTTTCAGGATTCATCTATTTAGGTTTTGACCTTTGGGATTTTTAAAATGTTATTGCCACCATAGTTCTGATATATCTGATGTATTTTATACAGCATTTCAGGTGTTTTGTACTAAGCTTCCTCCCGCCCAGATTTTCTAGGCTACCAGATTGCCAGAAATTGTCATACTGCCATGTCAGTTGTTTTTGCTTCATCCGTGAATGCTATGTTACTTCCAGGATCATGATGAATTTATATTGCAAAATCCAATGGACAACTTTCCTCCTTGCTCTTATTTGACTTTCCTCTGACATCTGAAGATTTTTCTGCTTTTTCTCATCTTTAAGGGTTCAACTCTCTCCAACGTTTTCTTCCATATGCATGAATAGACTCTTTATTGTAGTAGAGCATTTTAATTTGTTTGTTTGTATTCTATGCTGATGATTTTCAACTGTGGCTATACATTATAATCACTTTGGAACATTTGAAAAATATAATTCTGAATACATAATAGTAGCCTATTAGATTATATTTTAATCTGTAAGTTGCTTTTGTTTAGCAGATCTACTATATTATACATATTTTCAGTTTGATAATACTTATTCCTGAGTAATATTTAGCTCTACATTTACCTCAAATTCAATAAATGACATACTGATCAAATATATTTTCAACTATTACTCCTCTTGTATTGCCTGTTTCAGTAATTAGCAACATTGCTCATTCTGTTATCTGCCAAATATTTGGGGATTTTATATACCTCTCAGTTTCATTTATTAAATTTACTTTATGACCATCATTGGAAAGCATGAAGCAATGAGTCATTTTCTGAAGGCAGGGATATAATAATTCATAGAACTTAAACATTCCATGCTCATGGATAGGAAGATCAATATTGTGAAAATGGCCATACTGCCCAAATCATTTTATAGATTCAATGCTTTTTCTATTAAACCACCATTGACATTCTTCATAAAATAAAAAAAAGTAAAAATTATGTGGGACCAAAAAAAGAGCTTGTATAGCCAGGACAAGCCTAAGCAAAAAGAACAAAGCTGGAGGCATCACGCTACCCAACTTCAAACTATACTACAAAGCTACAGTAACCAATACGGCATAGAACTGGTACAAAAACTGATACATAGACCAATGGAACAGCATAGAGAACCCAAAAATAAGGCTACACACCTACAACTACCTGATCTTTGACAAACTTGACAAAAACAAGCAATGGGGAAAGGATTCCCTATTCAATAAATGGTGCTGGGAGAACTGGGTAGCCATATGCAGAAAATTGAAACTGGATCTCTTCTCACACCTTATACAAAACTTAACTCAAGATGGCTTGAAGACTTACATGTAAAACCCAAAGCCATACAAACCGTAGAAGAAAATCTAGGAAATACCATTCAGGACATAGGCATGGGTAAAGATTTTATGATGAAATAACCAAAAGCAATTGCAACAAAAGCAAAAATTGACAGATGGGATCTAATTAAACTAAAGAGCTTCTGTACAGCAAAAGAAACTATCATCAGAGCTGTGAGACAACCAAAGAATGGGAGAAAATTTTTGCAATCTATCCATCTGACAAAGGTCTTAAGCAAGGAGTTTCAGCAAATTTACAAGAAAAAAAAGTGGGTAAAGGATATGAACAGAAACTTCTCAAAAAGACATATTGCAGCCAAGAAAGATTTGAGAAAAAGCTCAGCATCACTGACCATTAAAGAAATGAAAATCAGAACCACAATGAGATACCATCTCACACCAATCAGAATGGCAATTATTAAAAAGTTAAGAAACAACACATGCTGACAAGGTTTCAGAGAAATCGGAACACTTTTACACTGTTGGTCGGAATTTAAATTAGTTAAACCATTGTGGAAGACCACACAGTGACTCCTCAAAGATTTAGAACCTGAAATACCATTTGATCCAGCAATCTCATTACTGTATATATACCCAAAGGAATATAAATCTTTACGTTATAAAGATACATGCACACATATGTTCACTGCAGCACTATTCACAATCGTAAAGATATGGAATCAACCCAAATGCCTGTCAGTGATAGACTGGGTAAAGAAAATATGGCACATATACACCATGGAATGCTATGCAGCCATAAAAAAGAAGAAGATCATGTCCTTTGCAGGGATATGGATGAAGCTGGAAGCCATCATCCTCAGCAAACTAACGCAGGAATAGAAAACCAAACACCGCATGTTCTCACTTACAAGTGGGAGCCGGACAACGAGAACACAAGGACACAGGGAAGAGAACAATACACACTGGGGCCTGTCGGGGGAGGCTGGTGGTGGGAAGAGGATTAGGGAAAAGAGTTAATGCATACTGGGCTTAGTACCTTGGTGATGGGCTGATAGGTGCAGCAATCCACTATGGCACACGCTTACCTATGTAAAAAACCTGCACATCCTGTACATGTAACCTGGAACACACACACACAAAATTAAAAAAAAAAAATTCATTGAACTTAAGAATTAATAATAAAAGAGGACACCCAGTTTAAAGCCACTAAGTAAATGACATACACTCTCAGGAAAGCCAAGCACAAAACTAGTAGTCTATGTCCACAGGTAGACAAGGTTTACTGGGAATAGAATGGAATGACTCTGAGCTAATGAGCAAAACCTTACCAACATATCAATTAGTTTTGTGATTGTATTTAGGAGTATGATCCGAAAATTTAAGAGTATGGTCAAGGAGAGGCCAACTCTTCCTACTCAAAACCCCACCCACTAAATTAAGCTAGAAGTTATCAGAATTTGCCTAATATAAAACATAACTTTTTATTTCCAAATTTGCAGTTAGGCTTACACCACTATTGTGCTATCTAATGTAGATTCCAGAATACCAGGTCTTTGAGCACGTGGTAATGTATCAGGAGATGAGGCAGAAATTTATTCCACAAGAATCCATCATCCCCACAGGGAGTCTCTTTGTCGATTGGAAGGTTTATAAAAGAAAATGAAGCTTTGTTTAATGAGATTGAATGAAATAAGATGTGTCTGCGGATTCTCACAATGAGATAAGGATACAGAGACCAGGTACAGAAGACATGGGATTTATTACATCTTTCTATTTTCAGGGCTCCAGCTAGTTATCCCCAGTTTCTAGCATAGTGGGATGTTTTTCACCTGCAGACCAGTGATCAGCCTCTTTTATTCAACACCATAGTGCTTGGTTGAGTCTCTGGTTTTCATACAGATTCCCTAGCAATTCCTGCTGCTTGAGAGTTGATAACTGTGAGGGATCAGAGGTGCTTGAGAGAGTAACTGTGAAGAAAATGTATTAGCCTGAATGAAAGGGCACAGAAAGAATTATATTTCCCAACTGTAGCTTTTGCACTAAGCCTAAACACATATTTTTAGCTCAGTTCACCAGAGTGTCATTTCTAGGAAAAGCCAAGCTAACAATATAAAAGTATCTTTTATTTCCTTTTTTATGTTTATTTTCATCCTAGAGTATGTAGGGGCAGGTTGGTGATTCTGCCAAGACAAGATTAGAATACTCCTGTGTTCCTGAATACACTCGTCAAAATACCCTGCAGTGTCACCCCAGTTTCTCTTAAATTCTCACATATAAGAAAAATAATCACCTGCACTTAATGACTAACAAAGACATGGGATTTGAGGTAAGGAGTATAGAATGACCTCAGTATGCCAGAGACAAAAGGAAGGGTTGATGACAATGTCATATAGATAATATTAGAGAAGAACAATGACCTTGGGAGAGTGAGAAGAAATTTTGTGGCATAGGTTCGCTCCTCTATACAAAACTGGAAATGTTCATTTAACATTATTGACAGTGTATGTCCGCTACCAGTGTCAGTGTTATCTATAATATTTTATCCTTGCTTTCAGGGACAGAAACAAAGCTCTTCTCTTTATTTTATAATTTAATGTGCGGGATATTTTCAAGAACATTATAGATGACTTTTGTCACATCTGAGTATCAATTAGTTAATCATTACTGTCAGAGTATTACAGTTTATGTACAGTAGACAGGTAGTAGATGAAACTGATCCTCTAAGAATGATAACAGGAGGACAGATAGAAATTGATGTACTGAAAGGTGAAAGTTGGAACAAATTTTATTATGTTTTTACAGGATTACAATTCAAAATAAGTGGTGATCCAGCTAACTAGGTGCTCCTTTTTGCAAATTATCATTAATTATTCTTAATCCTCTCAATGTCAAAGGGATTGCTGTGTTGATTATATTTAAAATAAGTTTTAATAAAATTTGTCATGCAATATATCCTAAAATAAACTAAAGGATAAGCTCATTTTAAATTGTGCATTTGTTGCATTTGATTTGCTCAGATACTGTAAGGATTACAAGTGTTAACCTTGTTAGGTTGTTATTAGCATTTAAATTAATGGTTTTCCATCAATAGAAAGCAGATAGCCTAGTTCTCGTGTTATTTGTAAAACAAACATAAAAATTAAGATATATCTGATCCAAATAGTTTTGAGCTAAATTTAAAAACATATCAATGAATTACTGGCAAAAGTTGCTTCCAAATTTCTGGCACAAAATATGCCTCCCTTTGTCATCTCTAAACCACAGCTTGTAAGCATTTAAGAATCCACAGGTTAAATCTAATCTGCTGAAAAATTCCTTCTAGCTATTTACAATGCTTTCCTCTATAATTAAATGATACTTATTCCCTCTTTGATTTTCAGATCAATTTTAAACATAATTTTTAAAATTTTGGAATAATTTTGGTTTTCTTGAAAAATTACAAAGATAGTACAGAGAATTACCACACTTTCAAATCCAAATCCTCCTATGATGAACATCTAATAGTATCAGAAGCCTGTCATAATTAATCAGCCTACATTGATGCATTATTACGTAAAGACTATACTTTATTCAGATTTTCTTAGTGTTACCTAATGTTCTCATTCTTTCCCAGGATCAAACAACATGTAGTCATCTTAAGTTTCTCTTGAGTGTGGCAGTGTTTCAGTTTTCTTATTTTTAATAACCTTCACAATTTTTAGGAGGACTGACTAGGTATTTTGTAGAAGATTTGTCTATTGGGAATTAACTGATGTTTGTCTCATGTATAGACTAAGGTTATGTGTATTGGGGAAGAAAACCACAGAGGTAAAGTGCCATTTTCATCACAAGATATATTAAAAGTAGATATTTTCAATATAATTTATCACCATTGGTGTTGACCCTGATCTACTGGCTTAGGCAATGTTTGTCAGGTTTCTTCACTGTAAAGTTGTTCTTTCCTCTGCCTTTCCATACAATATTGTTTGGAAGGAAGTAACTGTACATAGCCTCCTGTTAAGGGGTAGAGTTATAATACTCCTTGAGTGTGGAATATCTACATAAAATATTTGGAATAATTTTGCATGAAAAATTGATCTAATCTCCTCCATATATTTATTTAATCATTTATTTATAACAGTATATATCATGGTGGTTTACTGAGCATAACCTAATACTGCTTTATATATTGTGTTGCTCATATTGTTCCAGTTTAGGCCACTGGGAGCTCTTCAAGTTGGTATTTGTGTCCTTTGGCATATACCCATCAATTTTTTTGTTTCTTTTTTGCATATTTGTTTGTAGCACTTCCTCCTTTTTGTATTTAAAGCTTTATATAATTTCAACATTTATTTTATATTCAACGGGTACATAAGTAAGTATATTACATGGGTATATTGTATGATGCTAAGGTTTGATATATAAATGATCCCATAAATGAGGTAGTGAGCATAGTACCCAATATTTTTTCAACCCTTTTCTCCCTCCCTCTCTCCACCCTGTAGAAGTCCTCAGTGTTTATTGCTGCCATCTTTATGTCCATGGGTACCCCATGTATAACACTTATAAGCGAGAACATGTGATATATGGTTTTCTGTTCCTGGATTAATTCACTTAGGATAATGATCTTCAGCAGCATCTATGTTTTGCTGCAAAGTACGTGATTTCAATCTTTTTATGGCTGTATAGTATTCCTTTGTGTACAAGTGCCATATTTTTTAAATCCAGTCCACCAATGATGGACACCTAGACTGATTCTGTGTCTTTGCTGTTGTGACTAGTGTTTTTAGAACTTCATTTATTTTGGCAACTTACTTCAAGATCCTCTTGCATATTCCCTGTCTCAGTCCTAGAATCAGCAATTCTGGAAGCTATGGTTCCATTTATTGGAGAATTCTATTAGAATTTAGTAGACTCATTGCTACCAGTAGTAAACTTTTTGCTGAAATAAATGCCAGAAAATAAATTATTTTTATGTGTATCTATGCCTGTAGGTATATAAAACCTCTGCTATACCTTCTCTCCTCATTGAATTATTCAAGTCAAGTTAATTACAAATGCTGTGTGCCCCATAAAAAGTCACTTAGGTGGAATTACAGCTCATTTCTTTGTGTGTTAGGAAAAAGAAACTATAACTTACTATGATATTGCAGTGGTAACTCAAAGGAAAGCAATAAATGAACACTTAACCCACTCTTGGAATAGAGAGAAGATGTCTTGAGAAACCACATTCATGTATGTATTCGTTTTCTATTGCTGTGTATAAAACTAATATAAATTTAGTGGCTTAAGACATACTAATTAATTATCTCATAGTATTTCTAGATTAGAAATCCAGTCACAACTTAATGGGCTCTCTGCTTGGGATCTCACAATAGTAACACAAATGTATTGGCCAGGTTATGTTCTCATGTAAGGTTTGAGATTTTCTTTCTAAGCTCATGTGGTTTGACTAAATTCAATACTTATTAGTTATAGGACAGAGGTCCCATTTCATTGCCACTGTCATCTTCATGCGACTCTGAGCTTCTAGAGACCACTCACATTCCTTGCCATATAATCCCCTCCAGTTTCAAAGTTAGCAAAGAAGAATCTTCCTCATGTTGTGCTGCTCTCATGCTTTATATTTCTTTTTCCAGGAAGAGCCTAGTCTCTTAAAGTTTCACCTAATTAGATTTTGCCCTCTGAAGATAATCACCTTTTCTTAAAGTCACCTGTACCATATCAAAAAACCTAAGCATAGGAGTAAAATCTGTCATATTCTCAAGTCGCATGCATTAAACAGGTGGGTAGTCTGGGGGCAGTAATACTGGAGACGATCTTAGAATTGTGCCTGCCATAGATCTGTATTTTTATAATTTAGTAGAACGTTCTTCAGTTGAAGATATAAAGAGAGCAGGCATTAGGCAGAAGATAGAGGTAAGCAAGACATATAAAGTGTAAATACAAGCAATTCAGGATTGATAAGGTAGAAGACTTCCAGTCTGGCCTTTGGGAGATGAGACTATATAAATAAATATGGCATGAATTAATAAGGACCTCCTTCCATGCAAAGAAGACTTCAATTTTTCTGTAGTTTGTAGAGAATTTTAATCAAGGAGTAACAAGTAAAATTTCTTATATTGATGAAACACAGAGACAACAGCGTAAGTAATAATTCTGCATATTACAAAGCTGGCATCAGAATCGTCCAGGCAAGAGTTGACTAAGGCCTAAAATAAGAAAATGATAGTAGGAAAGAGGAGATATGTATATAATTACCCTTGAAAATGGGGTTAGGGTTCATAATGTCTCCAGTTGTGTAGGCCATAGCGAGATTATCCAGGAAGACACATGATCAAATGACCCAGGAAAGGAGCTCTTTGGGTCTGTCAGGAGAATGCAGAGTTGTTGATTATGAATCACAATATACAAGTGAATGTTTCTGGGAAATAAGGCTAGAAATATGGCATCAATTATCCTGTAAAGTATCTTTAATGGAAACATGCTGGAAGAGTAATCATGCATTTGCATTTGAGATTATTGAAGAATTCTAATGCAATTTTTAAGCAAGAAAAAATAAGAAACCAGAATGCCAAAGACTAAAAAGTGGAAACTTTAACAATTGCACAGCTTTAATAATTGTACAGTGGCAAAATTCATTTGACTTAGGCATAGGATGGCCATGATTTAAGTGTTTAGTATTCTATTAATAAATAGTTAGTAAGGGAGTAATCTTGCTCCAGTTGCTCAAGAACAACAACCATGCAACAGTTCATATCATGACATTTTGTATATACTCAATTCTGGTAAGAAATGATATGAAATAGGTCCTATTTTGTCTTTGAAACTGTCAACCTCCCTTCTCAGCCCATTTATACCTAACTTGGGGCCAATATGATGGCTGGGGACAGACGAAGAAGAGCTAAATAGAAAAGAAAAACCAATTGTATAGAGTAACATAATGGAGTAGAAAACACTAATCTACTTCATGTCTTCTTTTTCTGTTCCCCTGATTCTGGAGCAAGCTAGGGATTATGCAAACAGTTGCCAAAAAGACTTCTTGCTATTTTAAATGACAGATTTGTATTGGACAACCATCATTTCAAAACTGAAACAAATGTTGTCACTTATTAGAATGGAAAATACATGCACATAAAAATGTATTTCTATTTTTCATCTGGAACTAAGATTTCTTAGAATACTTAAGCTTTAAGTTGTATGCAGACTGCAGAGATGATTACACATTGCACTGTCATTTAGAATTAGCTTTGTTTACATAGAGTGGAAAAAGAAGTGGGCATATGACAACTATCTATTTTATTTGATCAGTCTAGAAAATTTGATTTTCTTTGTTCTGACATTGTTTGGCTGTTGAGATGGATCTTTTTAAATGACAGTAGTCAAATTTCTATGTCACTTCATGTTAGATTTAGCTTGAACCAAGGAAATGTTTTTGTCCTCTTTACTTCTCAGATATTTGTTTAAGAACCTGGGTAAAGAGAGAATTGCAATTGAAGGGCACAGCAATGTATGTAGAGAACAAAGAAGATGTATGGAGATTGCTAAGTTGACTTTATAATATACCATCAAAATATTTGATATTACATGTCAAAGCAGCTGCTAAATAAACAGCATATAAACTAATTAGTGAGGACCCATGACCAACATAAGCACCAGAATTATATAAAATAATTCTTTTATCACCTCACAACTCCTTTATGAGAACACAAACTGACGAATCTACTCACCTAAGGATGAGAGACAAAAGTGGATCTCCTCTTTTGCTCTGGCATCTTCCAAATTGACTTCACTTTTGTTCTTGATTAATAAAGTATTATAGGTAAAAAAGTTATCTTGTTAAAATTTTAATAAATTCAGGAAATACAGTATAGATGAAGGGAACAATATGAAATTAAGCATTATTTTTATTTTCAGGATTAAGTAAATTGTTTAAAAAAATTTTTATAGTTTGTAATTTATAAAGTTTGCTCACAAGCTTAGTTTTACTTGGTTGCAATAATGGAAATAGAATACATACAACTCGGTTGTAATAATAGAAATAGAAAATACACAAAAACTGTTATTTTGGGGTATGAATTTTGTAAGATTTGGAAGTAAAATCTTGAGGGTCTTGCTTCCTTTCAGAGTAAATAGATACGCAATTGAGCACTTGTTTCATAATCTCTGATCATCAAGATTCCAGGACCTTACATTAAATTCCCGGTGTAATCTGTCCCCAGCTAGAAGCCTTATGTGGTCATTTCCTTTTGCAATTCTACCAACCTGTATCACTTTCATTGTATCACCTCTCTGGTAGTCCTTATGTATTCTCTAGCATACAAGAAAGTTGTGAAGGATTGTGTTTTAAATTTTAAGCCTGAAATTTTGATTTCTGTGCTTTAGGCCCCAAAATACACTCTCTATTTCACAATCCCCCTCTTACAAAATGGAAGAGCTGCCTTTCGAAATTCTTGTCTGTGCCATGGTTTCAAAATTCTTTCAAATAGGTAGGAATTAGAATGAAATAAAGATAAATTGGTCAGTCTCAGTCTTCCTTGACTAAATGGATGTTTTTGTTTGTTTGTTTGTTTTTGTTTGTTTGTTTGTTTGTTTTTCCTGGATAGGGGCAGGGCCACATATAAGAGAGGATCAGAAAAAAAAAAAAAAAAAGATAAATATTTCATTATATTATCTCACTACAATGATTTCAAAGATAAGGAAAGTAAGGTTCATAGTGATTTAGAGACTTGTATATGATCATGATGATAGAAAACTGGTAAGAACAGCTTGAACTGCTCTTGGTAAAATCTCATGCAAGGATTTTTTCATGTCATAATCTAATTTATCTTTCAGAGAAATATACTTAATTGGAGAAACATAAAATTTGTGCTCCCTTTTGAAGAATCAATGTTGATTAGATCGAGACTCAATAGTCTTTGTAGGTGCTGATTGTCATGTCTTCAGTGCTGTGGGAACGTTGAGAAGGATGTAACTCACAGTCTGCACTGTTGGGGAAGTTGTTAAAGGTAAATGGTGTTGTGAGAGAAAGACAAGGAAGTTGGGTGAATAGAATTTCATAGATAATGGCACCCACATGCTAGAAGTTGTAACTAATTTAATTATAGGGTACATTTAAGGTAGAAAAGTGGGAGAAGAATTGATAAAAGTTGTGGTAAATGAGGCTTGCATATAAGTCATTAATAATCTTATATCTCATTTATTGCAAAGATAAAATATTTATGATTCCAAGAAACAAACACATTTAATCTGTGATTGGGAAAGATAACCATTGACGGTAGAATGTTAAAATAAAAATTCTTGGCAGAAAGGGCAGTTTGGAAATAATTTGAGTATCTCAACAAGGAGCTAATGTTTTATACTTGAAATAATTAAAAAACAAGTGGTGTTATGAAGACAAAGGAAAAATCAAGATGTATTTAGTAGAAAGAATGAACAGAGCTAAAGACTGATAGTGTGAGATATTGTGCATTAAAATATCTGATACCTGGCACACATAACTATTCAATAAATGTCCTATCACTCTTTCCCCACAACCTGTGTTGGATTGGTTTTTACATGAATATAACTCATACCTGTCTGCCATGAAAGTTATGTCAATACAGCTTCTAAAGCAATTGGAGTATGATATGAAGATCTATCATTAAACATAATGAAAAACAATCAGGAAAGTGAAATAGTGTTCATATGCATGTTTGACTACATAAGCACATGTTTACAAACATAGCTTTATACACTGACCCCAATAAATGTGGGTGTTACATTACTCAAATGTAGATGTTATATCTGTAGATTTACAAGGTCAGAAAGCCATTATATCATCAAACTAGTGCACAATTAATATGTGCAAAACAGATGAATGGAAAGTCTTGATACTTTTTGTAGTTTTATATTTTGCAAATTTAAAACAATAGCTTTTGAGGAATAAAACCAAAGAAAAATTAACCAAGATCATTCATTAGTTACCACATCTGCTCTACATTTTTTTGCATTTGCTTTTTCATCTAGATACATAAATAAGAGTTTTCAAGGATTAAGATGGTAAGAGTATCACTAGGATGAAGACAATTTTAAAAAATAGAAAGCAATAAGAGAAAAAGAGAGGAACAGCACTCCATTTAGTTAAACATAAACCACAAACTTCCCCATCCCCTACATGCAGTGTCTATTTCTAGTGTGCTTTCAAATGCTCCCTGCCTCTCTGTAAATACTGTCATTATTCTCTCACTTGAGTTATTGTTCTCCACTCGTAATATTAATGCAATTTGGAAATTCTATCTATGTCACCTTAATAAATGTATATCTCCAAATGACAGAGAAAACACCCCTCAGAAAGTTGTTTGCTGCTTTCTAGTTGGGGTACTGTAATTAATTTTACTGGGAAATTTAACTACTTCACTGTTAAACAATTTGCATGTTACTAAATCCTTTGCATGCTAAATATAAGAGGCCCATCAACTATGTTGCTTTAATCACACCCCATTTCAGTAACAACTATATTTTCTGATAAATTACCTTGAGAAATTACATGCAGGTATTTAGGAGGTACACTCCAATCATATGAAAGTTAAAAATATAAATAGAATTTAAGAATCAAAGAAATGCTGGGCGCATTACTACAAAACTACAATGGTTAAAATGATGTTCCAACCGGGCCTGGTGGCTCACGCTTGTAATCCCAGCACTTTGGGAGGCTGAGGCAGGCGGATCACCTGAGGTCGGGAGTTCGAGACTAGCCTGACCAACATGGAGAAACCCTGTTTCTACTAAAAATACAGAATTAGCTGGACGTGGTGGCAGGCACCTGAAATTCCAGCTACTCGGGAGGTTGAGGCAGGAGAATCGCTTGAACTCAGGAGGCCGAGTTTGCAGCGAGCCAAGATCACACCATTATACTCCAGCCTGGGCAACAAAAGCAAAACTCAGTCTCAAAATAAATAAATAAATAAATAAAATAAAAGTCAAAGATGTTATCCTACATTATATAGCGAAGAAATATTCCTCATGATTTTAATAAAATAAAAATATATAAAAGATAGGTTAGGATTAAGTAAAAATTTGTATTTCAGAGCAACGATTCTCATCTCTGTTTGTCAAAATCATTTATAAAATATTTTAAAATACATATTATTGGAATCTCCTCTCCCAAACTATTTCCAGAGATTACATGTAAGTGTAGGCAGGACCCCTGGTATCAGAATTTATAATTTCCTACATCATACTTAATCACAGTCAACTTTGGACACTACTGTTTTCTTTTTTTATTATTATTATTATACTTCAAGTTCTAGGGTACATGTGCACAATGTGCAGGTTTATTACATATGTATACCTGTGCCATGTTGGTGTGCTGTACCCATTAACTCGTCATTTACATTAGGTGTATCTCCTAATGCTATCCCTCCCCCCCCCTACACACACAATAGGACCTAGTGTGTGATGATCCGCTTCCTGTGTCAAAATACTACGTACTCGCCACTGTGTAGACTAGAGATTAACCTTGTCTTCATACTAGAATGTTTGGAGAGCTCTAAAATTACCAGTATTCAGTGACACTCTAAATCAATTAAATCTGATACCAATACCTAGCATAATTCTGGTTCCCGTAAGGCTCTCTTGGAATGGAACCCACACATTGGTATTTTTCAGGTCCTAGGGATAACCTTATTAAACATAAGGGAAGATTCAGTTTCAAAAATGTCGATATTTGAATGCTTTTGTTGAATGATCTAAATTTAGTTTGTCTAGTAATCATCTTTGAACATGATGTTAAAGATGACTAATACAATGTGTAATATGACTACTTAAAATATTTGACATATAGATACATTGTGTTTAGTATTTGTTTTTTGACAATTTACTTGATCTCTAACTACCCTGTCACTCATGGTCAAATTATTTCTGAAATACTAACTGCTTTTAAGACTCAATTTGTCATCTGCTTTAGTTCCCTGTCACCCCTAAAAGCCTGTATCAGTTTTAGTAGGAATAATTTAAAAGACAAGGCTTAAAATTAATCTGAATTAACTTTAAACAGAATTTCATATTTATTATAATCTAGAAAAATGTAAATTTGAGTGACAATTTGATGTTAAGGTATTCCCTGACATATCATGTAATTTTTTTGAGAAATAGATGATGAAAATCGTATTTTTTTCAGCAGTGGTAAAAATACAGATTTCAGCTGAACTGGGATAACTCTAGGCTTATCTCTGTTGTTTCTGGGGACACCTGCAAGTCTGGTACTAACTTTTGAACAAGATAAGAATGAGTGTGACTATTAACGATTTATACAGTTCTATTGAAAAGTCAGAAACTCCAGTGGTAGTACTCAGGGTTGGTTTGCTTATTGATGTCTTACACTTGGTATAATTGGTTAAACAACCTGGCTTGCTTCCATAATCAATGTGGCCTAAGTGGCTCTGCAGCGAATTACAGCCTTTACTGTCCTGAAACCATGACCCTTTGAACACAGATTGGTGATTCATAATGAAGAGAGGAAGTCTATCCTGAGAAAGGACTTAGAGGAAATACACCTGAAATTCTCTTCAACTCTCATGCTTTCCTACCCTTCTTTCATGCGTGGAACTAGAACTGTATCTTTATTTATTAAACTCGCCTTTAAGATTATTATGTAAGATCTTAGGAGTCTGTTTTGGGATCTGATTCCATGATCTCATTGCAAGTAGCTTTCATAAATATAACTCTGTACCCATGGTCTACTCCGTGAAGCCATTTTGATTACCAGGGAGAACTATGTTCTCGTGTGTGTCCCCATAGGACCTACTTATGCATGTCTGCATTTGAGCATTTGTTACATTATCCTGTAAATGTTGTTCAGGTGCCTATTTTCCTCTCTAGATTATAAATTCCTGGGGAAAAAGTGAGCATGATTAAATTATCTACTTATTCCTGCTCACTTTATAAAAATGTCATTTTTAAATTTTTGTTTATAAAACAGACCATGTAACATCAACAAAAAAAATCAGCTATACATGTTTATGCTCATAAAGGTTCAATTCCTTTTGTCTTTCAAGTCCTAAGCACTTAACAAGTGTCTTTATCTAAGACATTAGACATATTATTTGATTATGAATTCAATCAAAGAATAACCAAATATATGATTTTTAGAAAAGTGTATATACTGCTTCCAGTTACCTGAGAAGGAACAAAAACATTATATTTGCAGAACTTTAGGCCATTGAATTTGAAAACTATAACAAAAGATATTGATACACAAGTCCTATTTATATCACCTGTGATTTTAAATGGTAAGGTGATAACTGAAAGCAGGTAAGAAGGAACTGAGGCAAACTGAAGAACATTGAATAAGATAAGTCAGATTCCAGATTTTTCAAATAGTGCTAGAAAACTGTCATAGATAATCCAATTATGTCCTTTGTTTTATTTCTTGTGCAAATAAATATTTTGTTTAAAAACCGTTTTCATATTCTAGGAATTAAAATTTCATATTCTAGAAATCAAAAAAGAAAAAAAAAATCAGTCCTGAAATATACTGCAGTTAAGGCAAACAGACATTCTCAAACAGCAAAAATATCAACACTCTAGAACTCTGACTTACTCCCACTACAGAATTTTAAGAAACTGATTAATGGGATGGAATTGACATCATTTGTGGACATCCTTTTTGAGGAATCTAGCACACTTCTATATTCTCCATGGAGGCAGAAATACTCTATTGCTGATTTCTGTGGTGATTCTGGTAAGCTATTTAGAGTCTGTAGTCATGATATCAAGTAAATGTTCAATAAAGGACTGAAACTACATGAAGAATAGTTCTATACGTTGTCAAATTTTTCAGATATTTTTTATTGCTTTCCCCTGCAGCGTTTGAGCTATAATCAACATATAATTATACATAATTGAAATATACAATTGCATGTTTGGTTCAGTGAAATCTAGATAATGAACCTAGTCATATCTTCAAATGTTTCAAATGTTTCCCGATGACCATTTGTGTAACTGTATGAAATAGTAAAATCACAATTATTTCCCCTAAAAATGCAATTGTTGTTAAAATCCAAGAGATTTAATGGCAAGTACCTTGCTCTTCACATTAAGCCATCATTTAACAGTATTGTAGCTCACCACATTAGAGTTCAATGTTACAATTCACTAAAGATTGTATTGGAATTCTTACCCCATCCATCCCAGTTTGAGTGCGTATATGTATGTATGTGTGTGTATTAACATTGGGTAATATCACTGTTGTTACAATCTTTCTTAATCAAGTGTATATGGGGCATATATACTAAGATTTTGAGTGTCTATTTCTTTACTTGCTAAACACAGCAATGAAAACTTCACCAATGTTATCAACCAGACTGCAGACTGTCTCAGGTAGTATTCTTTAATAAAACACTTCTCCTACCTAGAGAATTTAGTTTCCTTCCCCCACTTCCCCCTCTTCTTTCCCCCTGTCTCTTTCTCCCTCTCTCCTTTGCTCTCTGTCTCTCCTTCTCTCTCTTTCTTCCTATCATTTATTATTCTATCTGTATGAAAAAGAAAAAGAAAACATATCCCTTTTGGTTAGACTCTTACCCTTCATCCTTCACATTATGAAATCTTTAGTTCACATACATTAGGCATTAGACATTATCGTTACATACATTTTCAGGACACTAATCACTGAATATTCCTTTCTATTAGAGGGTAGGTCAGTGAGCATATAAATTGCATCAGAAACAATACACTGCTGCCTGGGCATTAGTTCAGTACTCAGGTGGTGGCTATAATGACATATTGTCTGGAAGAAATAAAGCATCCAAAATTATTATTGAATAGTTTTAAAACAAATATCTCATTAGGATTCTTGAAATAAATGAGATATACTTAAAAACGTTCACAATATAGAATGTCTAAAATCCTGGAAAATATATATATATTTTTTTTTCTGTTCCATTTTTTTTTTATACTTTATGTTCTAGGGTACATGTGCACAATGTGCAGGTTTGTTACATATGTATACATGTGCCATGTTGGTGTGCTGCACCCATTAACTCATCATTTACATTTGGTATATCTCCTAATGCTATCCCTCCCCCCTCCCCCCACTGCACAACAGGCCCCAGTGTATGATGATCACCTTCCTGTGTCCAAGTGATCTAATTGTTCAGCTCCCACCTATGAGTGAGAACATGCGGCATTTGGTTTTCTGTTCTTGTGATAGTTTGCTGAGAATGATGGTTTCCAGCTACATTTATGTCCCTACAAAGGACATGAACTCATCTTTTTGATGGCTGCATAGTATTCCATGGTATATATGTGTGACATTTCTTAATTCAGTCTGTCATTGATGGACATTTGGGTTAGTTCCAAGTCTTTGCTGTTGGGAATAGTGCCACAATAAACATACATGTGCATGTGTCTTTATAGCAGCATGATTTATAATCCTTTGGGTATATACTCAGTAAGGGGATGGCTGGGTCAAATGGTATTTCTAGTTCTAGATCTCTGAGGAATCACCACACTGTCTTCCACCATGGTTGTACTAGTTTACAGTCCCACCAACAGTGTAAAAATGTTCCTCTCCACATCCTCTCCAGCACCTGTTGTTTTCTGACTTTTTAAGGATCACCATTCTAACTGGTGTGAGATGGTATCTCATTGCGGTTTTGATTTGCATTTCTCTGATGGCCAGTGATGATGAGCATTTTTTCATGTGTCTGTTGGCTGCATAAGTGTCTTCTTTTGAGAAGTGTCTGTTCATTTCCTTTGCCCACTTTTTGATGGGGTTGTTTTTTTTCTTGTAAATTTGTTTGAGTTCTTTTTAGGTTCTCTATATTAGCCCTATGTCAGACAAGTAGATTGCAAAAATTTTCTCCCATTCTGTAGGTTGCCTGTTGACTCTGATGGTAGTTTCTTTTGCTGTGTGGAAGCTCTTTAGTTTAGTTAGATCCCATTTGTCAATTTTGTCTTTTGTTATCATTGCTTTTGGTGTTTTAGACATGAAGTCCTTGCCCAGGCGTATGTCCTGAATGGTATTGCCTAGGTTTTGTTCTAGAGTTTTTATGGTTTTAGGTCTAACATATAAGTGTCTAATCCATCTTGAATTAATTTTTGTATAAGGAGTAAGGAAAGGATCCAGTTTCAGCTTTCTACATATGGCTAGCCAGTTTTCCCAGCACCATGTATCCTTTCCCCATTTCTTGTTTTTGTCAGGTTTGTCAAAGATCAGATGATTGTAAATGTGTGGTATTATTTCTGAGGGCTCTTTTCTGTTCCATTGGTCTATATCTCTGTTTTGGTACCAGTACCATGCTGTTTTGTTTACTGTAGCCTTGTAGTATAGTTTGAAGTGAGGTAGCATGATGCCTACAGCTTTGTTCTTTTGACTTAAGATTGTCTTGGCAATGCGGGTTCTTTTTTTGAATTTTAAAGTAGTTTTTTCCAATTCTGTGAAGAAAGTCATTGGTAGCTTAAGGGGGATGGCATTGAATCTATAAATTACCTTGGGCAGTATGGCCATTTTTAAGATACTGATTTTTCCTATCCATGAGCATGGAATGTTCTTCCATTTGTTTGTGTCCTCTTTTATTTCATTGAGCAGTGGTTTGTAGTTCTCCTTGAAGAGTCTTTCACATCCCTTGTAAGTTGGATTCCTAGGTATTTTATTCTCTTTGAAGCAATTGTGAATGGGAGTTCATTCATGATTTGGCTCTCTCTTTGTCTGTTACTGGTGTATGAGAATGCTTGTGATTTTTGCACATCGATTTTTTATCCTGAGACTTTGCTGAAGTTGCTTATCAGTTTAAGGAGATTTTGGGCTGAGACCATGGGGTTTTCTAAGTATACAATCATGTCATCTGCAAACAGGGACAATCTGACTTCTCCTTTTCCTAACTGAATACTCTTTATTTCTTTCTCTTGCCTGATTGCCCTAGCCAGAACTTCCAACACTATGTTGAATAGCAGTGGTAAGAGAGGGCATCCCTGTCTTGTGCCACTTTTTAAGGGGAACGCTTCCAGTTTTTGCCCATTCAGTGTGATATTGACTGTGGGTTTGTCCTAAATAGCTCTTATTATTTTGAGTTACGTTGCATCAGTACCGAATTTACTGAGAGTTTTTAGCATGAAGGCTGTTGAATTTTGTCGAAGGCCTTTTCTGCATCTATTGAGATAATCATGTGGTTTTTGTCTTTGGTTCTGTTTATATGCTGGATTTCATTTATTGATTTGTGAATGTTGAACCAGTCTGGGATCCCAGGGATGAAGTCCACCTGATCGTGGTGGATAAGTTTTTTGATGTGCTGCTGGATTCAGTTTGCCAGGTTTGAGGATTTTTGCATCAATGTTCATCAGGGATATTGGTCTAAAATTCTCTTTTTTTGTTGTGTGTCTGCCAGACTTTGGTATCAAGATGATGTTGGCCTCATAAAATGAGTTAGGGAGGATTCTCTCTTTTTCTATTGATTGGAATAGTTTCAGAAGGAATGGTATCAGCTCCTCCTTGTACTCCTGGTAGAATTCAGCTGTGAATCTATCTGGTCCGGATTTTTTTGGTTAGTAGGCTATTAATTATTGCCTCAATTTCAGAGTCTGCTATTGGTCTATTCGGAGATTCAACTTCTTCCTGGTTTAGTCTTGGGAGAGTGCATGTGTCCAGGAATTTATCCATTTCTTCTAGGTTTTCTAGTTTATTTGCATAGAAGTGTTTGTAGTATTCTCTGATGGTAGTTTATATTTCTGTGGGGTTGGTGTTGATATCTCCTTTATCATTTTTATTGCGTCTATTTGATTCCTCTCTCTCTTCTTCTTTATTAGTCTTGCTAGTGGTCTATCAATTTTGTTGATCTTTTCAAAAAACCAGCTCCTGGCTTCATTGATTTTTTTAAGGGTTTTTTATGTCTCTATCTCCTTCAGTTCTGGTCTGATCTTAGTTATTTCTTGCCATCTGCTAGCTTTCGAATGTGTTTGCTCTTGCTTCTCTAGTTCTTTTAATTGTGATGTTAGGATGTCAATTTTAGATCTTTCTTGCTTTCTCTTATGGGCATTTAGTGCTATAAATTTCCCTCTACACACTGCTTTAAATGTGTCCCAGAGATTCTGGTATGTTGTATCTTTGTTCTCACTGGTTTCAAAGAACATCTTTACTTCTGCCTTCATTTGGTTATGTACCCAGGAGTCATTCAGGAGCAGGTTGTTCAGTTTCCATGTAGTTGAGTGGTTTTGAGTGAGTTTCTTAGTCCTGAGTTCTAGTTTGATTGCACTGTGGTCTGAGAGACAGTTTGTTAAAATTTCTGTTCTTTTACATTTGCTGAGGAGTGCTTTACTTCCAACTATATGGTCAATTTTGGAATGAGTGTGATGTGGTGCTGAGAAGAGTGTATATTCTGTTGATTTGGGGTGGAGAGTTCTGTAGATGTCTTATTAAGTCCGCTTGGTGCAGAGATGAGTTCAATTCCTGGATATCCTTGTTAACTTTCTGTCTTGTTGATCTCTCTAATGTTGACAGTGGGGTGTAAAAGTCTCCCATTATTATTGTGTGGGAGTCTAAGTCTCTTCGTAAGTCTCCAAGGACTTGCTTTATGAATCTGGATGCTCCTGTATTGGGTTCATATATATTTAGGATAGTTAGTTCTTCTTGTTGAATTGATCCCTTTACCACTATGTAATGGCCATTTTTGTCTCTTTTGATCTTTGATGGTTTAAAGTTTGTTTTATCAGAGACTAGGATTGCAACCCATGCCTTTTTTTCTTTTCCATTTGCTCAGTAGATGTTCCTCCATCCCTTTATTTTGAACCTATGCGTGTCTCTGCATGTGAGATGCGTCTCCTGAATATAGCAAACTGATGGGTCTTGACTCTTTATCCAATTTGCCAGTCTGTGTCTTTTAATTGGACCATTTAGCCCATTTACATTTAAGGTTAATATTGTTATATGTGAACTTGATCCTGTCATTATGATGTTAGCTGGTTATTTTGCTCGTTAGTTGATGCAGTTTCTTCCTAGCATTGATGGTCTTTACACTTTGGCATGTTTTTGCAATGGCTCATACCGGTTGTTTCTTTTGATGTTTAGTGCTTCCTTCAGGAGCTCTTGTAGGGCAGGCCTGGTGGTGACAAAATCTGTAAGCATTTGCTTGTCTGTAAATGATTTTATTTCTCCTTCACTTATGAAACTTAGTTTGGCTGGATATGAAATTCTGGGTTGAAAATTCTTTTCTTTAAGAACATTGAATATTGGCCCCCACTCTCTTCTGGCTTGTAGAATTTCTGCCAAGAGATCTGATGTTAGTCTGATAGGTTTCCCTTTGTGGGTAACCTGACCTTTCTCTCTGGCTGCCCTTAATATTTTTTCCTTCATTTCAACTTTGGTGAATCTCACAATTATGTGTCTTGGAGTTGCTCTTCTCAAGGAGTATCTTTGTGGCATTCTCTATATTTCCTTAATTTGAATGCTGGCCTGCCTTGCTAGGTTGGGGAAGTTCTCCTGGATAACATCCTGCAGAGTGTTTCCAACTTGGTTCCATTCTCCCCATCACTTTCAGGTACACCAGTCACACGTGGATTTGGTCTTTTCACATAATCCCATATTTCTTGGAGGTTTTGTCCATTTCTTTTTACTCTTTTTTTCTCTAAACTTCTCTTCTCACTTCATTTCATTCATTTGATCTTTAATCACTGATATTCTCTTCGAGTTGATCGAGTCGGTTACTGAAGCTTGTGCATTGTAGTTCTTGTGTCATGGTTTTCATCTCTATCAGGTCATTTATAGACTTCTCTGCATTGGTTATTCTAGTTATCCATTCGTCAAATCTTTTCTCAAGGTTTTTAGGTCTTTACGCTAGGTTCGTAGTTCCTCCTTTAGCTCTGAGAAGTTTGATTGACTGAAGCCTTCTTCTCTCAACTCATCAAAGTCATACTCCATCCAGCTTTGTTCCATTGCTAGAAAGGAGCTGCATTCCTTTGGAGGGGGAGAGGCTCTCTGATTTTTTGAATTTTCAGTTTTTCTGCACTGCTTTTCCCCCATCTTTGTGGTTCTATCTACCTTTGGTCTTTGATGATGGTGATATACAAATGGGGTTTTGGTGTGGATGTCCTTTCTGTTTGTTAGTTTTCCTTCTAACAATCAGGACCCTCAGCTTCAGGTCTGTTGGAGTTTGTTTGAGCTCCACTCCAGACCCTGTTTGCCTGGGTATCAACAGCGGAGGCTGCAGAAGAGAAAATATGGCTGAATAGCAAGTGTTGCTACCTGATTGTTCCTCTGGAAGCTTCGTCTCAGAGGTGTATCTGGCCATGTGAGGTGTGAGGTGTCAGTCTGCCCCTAATGGGGGATGTCTCCCAGTTAGGCCTCTCGGGGGTCAGGGACCCACTTGAGCAGGCAGTCTTTCTGTTCTCAGATCTCAACCTCTGTGCTGGGAGAATCACTACTCTCTTCAAAGCTGTCAGACAGGGATATTTACATCTGCAGAGGTTTCTGCTGCTTCTTGTTTCACTATGCCCTGTCCCCAGAGGTGGAGTCTACAGAGGCAGGCAAGCCTCCTTGAGCTGCAGTGGGCTCCACCCAGTTGGAACTTCCCAGTCGTTTTGTTTACCTACTTAAGCCTCAGTAATGGTGGGCCTTTCTCCCCCAGCCTCACTGCTGTCTTGCAGTTAGAACTCAGACTGCTGTGCTAGCAAGGAGAGAGGCTCCGTGGGCGTGGGACCCTCCAAGTCAGGCACAGGATATAATCTCCTAGTGTGCTGTTTGCTAAGACCCTTGGTAAAGCACAGTATTAAGGTGGGAGTGACCCAATTTTCCAGGTGTTTTGTATCATGGTTTCCCTTGGCTAGGAAAAGGAATTCCCTTCCCCCTTGGGCTTCCCAGGTGAGGTGATGCCTCGCCCTGCTTTCTCGCTCGTTGGGCTGTACCCGCTGTCCTGAATCAACTGTCCGACATGCCCCAGTGAAATGAACCCAGTACCTCAGTTAGAAATGCAGAAATCAGCCGTCTTCTGTGTTGCTCACACTGGGAGCTGGAGGCTGGAGCTGTTCCTATTCAGCCATCTTAGTGCCCAATCTGACAAAATATTCTTAAAACCTGCTTTTACAATGTAAAGCTGATTAGCAAGAAAAACAATACAGAATTTTTTAAAATCATGATCCTAAGTTTTAGAACAGTCATAACCAACTTAATTATGTCCTATATTCTTTTTTACATCCAAAATAAGGTACTTAATAACCTCTCAGCACATCACCCATCTCCTGGAATCCCATCACCGGAAATCTTTATATCCCGTCTTGACTCAATTTCCTACCTCTCTGCAACTCCTGAAATAAAATAATTCTTCCGTACTTTTGGAAACACAGGGTCAATCTACATCCTTCGTAATTCCAACATTGATCACTCCTTTACCTTCATACACTGAGGAAAACTCACACTGTGCTGAGGACAATGCCTTCTTAAAACCTTCTTAAGTGGTAGATAATTTTTACTTCTTATCTCTGTTCCACCAGCCTGAACATTAGGTACTTCCTTCCTTTCTCCTCATTACAATCCTTTCAGACTAGTGATGCTCTCTCCTCCCTAAAATGCATGCCTCTGCCCTATCTATCCTTATTGCCTGTCACCCACATTCTATGTTTCCTGTCACGATTCATCACTATATATAGAGTCTGCCCCCTGTATCCACAGGGGATTGGTTCCAGGACCTCTGGTGAATATCAAAGTCCACGGATGCTCAAGTCCCTGGTATAAAATTACGTAATATTTGAATATAACTGACATACATCTTTCCATATACGTTAAATCATCCCCGGATTATTTATTATACCTAACATAATGTAAATGCTATTTAATTTGTTATACTGTATTGTTTTGGGAACAATGACAAAGAAAAATGTCTGTACATGTTCAGTAGAGGGGAAATTATGTCTTTCAAATTATTTTCGATATGTGGTTGGTTGAGTCACGGATGTAGGACACATGGATTTGAGAGGATCAACTGTTCTCCCTTGGTTAAGATGTCAATCATATTATTTTCCTTATTCCATATGCCCTTGGCAATAATGATTTTGTTTCATTTTTGAGATGGAATCTCGCTTGCTCTGTCACCCAGGTTGGAGTGTAATGGCATGATCTTGGCTCACTGCAACCTCCACCTCCCAGGTTCAAGCAATCCTCCTGCCTCAGCCTCCCAAGTAGCTGGGGTTACAGGTGCCTGCCACCACACCTGACTAATTTTTGTATTTTTATTAGAGGCGAGGTTTCACCATGTTGACCAGGCTGGTCTCAAACTCCAGACTTCAGGTGATCCACCTGCCTCAGCCTCCCAAAATGCTGGGGTTAGAGGCATTAGCCACCATGCCTGGCCCCCTTGGCAATATTCTAACCCTAGCTAATCCAACTCTAACTACTCTCAGACTAAAACCGTGCATCTTAATCAAGGGGGAAAAAAAGACATTTTTCTACTCACCATTAATTTCAGTGCTATTAATCACCATTTAATTACACTATATTTCCATATTCTATTCTTCCTCCTACTGTTCTATACAATTATCTTGTACTTCTTTCTCAAACCTCTAAACATTCTCCCCATCATCACTTTCGTTTTGATTTTTCTTCCTCTTTTATTTAGAAAACTAAAGCAATATCAGGCACCTAGAACCTCACCCACCATCCACCGTATATGCTGCCCTTATAGTCTGCCTATCTTATTACTATGGATGAATGATTCTGCTCTCACCTAAGTAGTCTCTCAACTTGTGTTTTTCATCCTTTCTTATCTCAACTATTCAAGGAAATTCCTCTAGAAATCATCTCTTCTCCTTTTTTCCCTGTTTTAGTTCTCTCTACTGAATAGATGACACATCATTTACTTCTCCATTAAGCCATTTTCAATATCTTCAATTGAAAATATAATTCAAAGCCTTGCATACATATTATTACATCTTTTGCTGGGTATATATATTTTGTTACTGTGTTATATATATTCTTTATGAAATTGTATTATCCATATCTATGTCAGTGTTTTGAAATATAATTTTTATATACTGACATTTTTTCTGTATCAATAAACTTCAGCAATTCTTATAAATTTTAGATTACATTATACATGTAGACAACCACATTATCTGCATAGTATGATCTATTTATTTCCAATTTATTTCAAATATTTATAATTTTATTCATTATTTCCTCTTCTAATTTCAGTGGCTGACAACTTAAGAAAATAATGAGTAGAAGGGGTATCAGACATGCTTACCTTGTTCTTGATATGAAATAAATGTTTTAAATATTTTTATTCATATTTTGCTACAAGACATTTTAAAATCTTGACATGGCATTGAATTTTGTCAAAAGTGTTTTGAATATATTGCAATTATCATATACCTTTTTTCTCCTTTTTCTGTCAATATTATAATTACATTAGATGATGTTCTAATTTTCAATTGTTCCTGCTATGCAGATATAGGTCTAAATATTTCACAGTATGACACTGTTATAGTTTTACATGTTACTATTTTTAATTTGCTAAATTTTTGTTTCAAAACATTTGTATCTATTACATTTGTATCTATTACAAATATAAGATATTTGCATAGATATGAAACATTTGTATGATATAAAACATTTGTATCTATTACTGTAATACCGACTTGTGATGCATTTTCTTCTGTCCTTGTCTGGATTTTGGTGTCATGATCCTATAAGCTTACTATAGGATTGCAGTTATTGATTGCAATTACCCCTTTCTAAAAATATTATCTGGACACATGTAAAATATCTTGAGATTATTCTTTCATTGAACATTTGATAAAATTAATCAGTAAAATACAATTCATGTAATTGTTTTTTCACCTATTAGTGCTTTCAAATTTTATTTACATTGCATTATTTTAGGACATTGTCCATTTACTAACATAAAAACCAAATCCAAATCAATTTTTTTTTCTTATTTCTGATATTTTACGTGTATTTTTTCTAATTGCATTTCTTTACTATTTTTGTTTTTGTTTTCTGGGAACAGATTTATTGAGATATCATTTACATTCCATGTAATTCATTCTTTTAAATTGTACAACTCCATATTTTTCAGTGTATTTGCAAAGTCGCACAAGCATTACCGGAACCAATAACTGCACATTTATCCATTTATTAGCTGACAGATGTTTGAGTTGTTTTCAGATTTTGGCCATTATGAATATTTGACTTCTATGACTATTCACATACATGTTTTTGTGTGAACATATTTTCACTTCACCTAGACACATACTTGTAATAAAATATTATGGAAACTCTTTTAACAATTAAGTTCAATTAAATTGTCATTACCTATATCCAATTTTCATTTTTTTTTTTTTTTTTTTTTTGGTGGGGCACCTTATTGGCAAATTAAATTGGAGATAAATACTAATATCATGAGAATTAGAATTTAAAAAAGAATAAAACTGGTTTGCAAATAATATAATCATATGCATTGATAATCAAAATTATAAGAAATGTTAAATCATTTAATGTACTTACAAGCTGTAAGATTAAATAAAAATCAAATGTATTTATGTACCCAAACACAAACCAAAATATGTAAATGATACAAATATAATTCTCATTCAAAAAAAGTAAGTCCTAAAAGATTACCTACAGTGTGTTATTTGGGCACATATATACAAAAAAAGATAATATAATACAAAAGAAAAATAAGAAAATGTTTAACACAAATTTCAGGAGACTCTCTCTCCTGATTGTACTGAGGAAGAGGCCTGTAGGGTTTTGTCAAAGATTCTGAATTATTCTGTGTATTAATCTGGATTGTAAATATTCTAATATTTATGTTATTTTAATATATTAAACATATAAAAACATTTTACATTTCCATATAGATATATATTTTACCACTTAAAAGCATGTGGAACAACACAGAGCTAAGAAAGGCAAAGATAGTCCTAAGAAAGATTTGAACTAACAGATATCCAAACTCATTTTAGCCTTATTGAAATAAATAGAATGTGGTTTTGGAGGATAGAACAAAACAAAGTAAAGAAATAAACTGCCTCATGAATAGGAACTTTAATAACAGAGATCATATTTGAAATTACTGAGGGAAGAGGAGACCACAGCATAAATGACACAGGGACATGTATTATCCACATGAAAAATAAAATGTGAATATTATAGAAAAGGTTGATGAATTGAAATTAAAATGAAATACTTTGTACATCAAAAGGCACTAAAATGAGTAAAACTATAAATCATATGTTGAGAGAAGATATTTTCACACACATAAATAAAGAACTCATAATATATAAGTAACCTTTATAGAAAAGTTAATAACATATTAGGGAAAATATAGATCATTGGGAGCTAATGGGAAAAAAATGGTAAAACGAATTCAGAAAAAAATTTATCTTTATATTGTAAATTTAAAAATTTAAAAACCATTAACCTAAAAGTCCAGTTCTATCAATACAACCTACATTTTTTTTTTTTTTTTAAGAATTAGCATCTGGCATCAGATATATGTTGTTCTTAATATTCTTAACAGCATTATTCTCAATGGCAAAAACAAAAATATAACAAAACCTTTTTGGTTTTTAGAAACATCACAAATGTGCATTGACAGGAAAATAAAATAATAAACTGTGGTTGATATGATTTGGAACTGTGGCCTCACCCAAATCTCATGTTCAATTGTAATCCCCAGTGTTGAAGTTGGGACCTAGTGGGAGATGATTGGCTCATGGGTGCAAATTTCTCATGAATTGTTTACTACCATCCTCTTGGTACTGTCTAGTGAGTGAGTTCTCATGCTATCTGGTCGTTTAAATGTGTGTGGAACCTCCCCTCTCTCTCGATCCCGCTCCTGCTTTCACCATATAAAGTGCCTTCCACTATGATTGTAAGCTTCTTGAAGCCTCCCCAGAAGCCAACAAGATGCTAGCATCATGCTTCCTGTATAGCCTGCAGAACCATGAGCCAATTAAATCTCTTTCCTTTATGAATTACCCAGTCTCAGATATTTCTTTATAGCAATGTGAGATTGAACTAATACAGTCAAATATTCATACAATGGAATTAACTCTAAAGCCATGAATATATCTTAGAAACAGAATGCTTCATTGTATGAATATACTATTACATGCTATCGATATATTCACAGGTTCTGGTGATTAGAATGTGGACATCTGACTATCACAAACTAAATTGATTATTAACAGTTTTATAAAATTTAGAAACAAGCAAAACAAGTAAAGTGTATAGCTTCGGGTGAAATAACTTCTATGGTTATTTTCTATTTTTAAAAGCAAGGAAATGGTGAAGACAAAACCCAAGATAGTATTTTCCTCCATGAGTGTAAGGGAAGACTAGGGAACGGGATAGCAGGTAAGTAGTACATGGCTAGATGTAAGGTATTAGCAACATTAAATTATTCAACTTCTGCAGTATGTTGAAGGGTTTTAAATTATTCTTTTAAGTTTTTGTACATTTTACATATTTTTCTGTAATATGTTTTACTTTAAGATATCATTGAGATAATATAGTTCAATAAAAAATGAAAACATTAAGCATGGAAATTGAAATATATATATACAGTATTTTGAAAGAAAATATATATTTGGTTCTAACACTACATGCATTAGGACTCATTGTAGATAATTTATAGACACAAGGCAGGTAAATTATAACTTAATTAATATTAGAAGCAATATGAGACTATGATTATAAACCTATCTGCTGTTAAAAATTACCTGAACAAAAAATAGGGCTCGTACCCTAATATTTTTAAATTCATGTTTTATTTTTATAACTTATCTCAAACATTTAGTGTCAAAAATACCTCACACAGTATAAAACAGTATATTATTCAATGGGATTTTATTGCTTATGTGTAGATGTGTGTTCAAGCAGTATATTTGTCAGCTCGGGCTGTCATAATAAAATATCAGAAATTGGGTGGCTTGAAAGAACAGAATATATTTTCTCAACAGTTCTGAATGCTGGAAGTCCAAGATCACAGCGCCAGCAAGGTCAGTTTCTGGTGAGGGCTCTCTTCCTGGCTTGTAGGTGTCTGCCTTCTTGCTGTGTCTTCACATAGCAAAAGAGAGAGAACAATCTCTTCCGTGTCTCTTCCCTCTATAAGGGCACTAATTCCATCATGGGGGCCCTACCCTTATGACTTCATCTAAAACTGAATAGCTGACAAAGGCCCTGTCTTCAAATACTATCACATTGGGACTTAAAGCTCTAGCATATGAATTTCGGCAGGGCAGTTCAGTTCATAGAACACAATTCTCATTTTTAAAAGTGCCCTCTGTAAATAAAGTATTGTCTAAAAAGTTTTTGAAGTATGAATACAGTGAAAAGTTTTATTCCAGAAAGTCTATTATTATTAATAAAATCTAAAACCAGCTTTGTTTACTACTTGAGTTTTATTTCTCCTGGCAATGTGGTACATATTAAAGAAATAAATGTATTTTTAGTATGTACAAATATGCCATTTTTAATGCTAATGTAGCATTGTTTGGAGGAAGGTGAAGGAAGAAAGCAAAACCAAAGAGGTGGAATAACATCTAATAGTGGAGACAACATAAAATTCATAACATTTTAATGATTATTTTTCAACAAAACTATGTCATAAAATAATCTTCCTCCAAAGATAAGAGCTCTCATATGTAGATTTTAAATTTTAAGATGTACTTTCCTAATTTGAATCTTATTTCAATCTTGTGTTTTAGGAAGGATGCAAAAAATGACATCAAGCTATAAATATTTCAAATTTCAATTCTTGAAATTAATAACCAAAAACATGTCTGAATGTGAACCATTCTGCTGCAGCACTAAATTATTTAACAAGCAATAGTAAGATCAAATTACTGTTTGACCCACTTAGATGACAGAGACAAATCCAGATTTATGTACTGTGGATCAATTTAACAATCTCATTCCATGACCCATACCCTATTTTACGTACATCTGCACCTAGACAGACTCATCACCATAACCATTTTCAAATTTGATTTGTTGTAATCATGCCAGAAAGAAAGAGATTAAAAGACTGTACTTAAACAGCTGAAAATTTTCATTTAAAATAATAGCAGCTAGGGATAACTCCCTACACAATAAATTCGAGTAGTTATCAGGGCCTGTATTTATTGCGTCGGTGTCATTTACTTGTCAATCTAAGTCCATTTGGTTGAAGATATTTAAACCCACCACACAGAAACAAAACATAAAAAGACTGATCATGAAAAATAGGCTCTAGAAGAATGTGCATATATATCAAATTAATACAAATTTGAAGCACACTGATCAAATGCAGAAAGAATTCTACTAAGTGTTAAAACAGTTGAAAAAGTTCTCCCCCACCCGCAAGACCTACTTTTAAGTTCCTTTGATACAAGGTGGCACAAAGTCAAGAGAGAACTTAAAACAAGCTCCACATTAATATTTGAAAAAGGGCACCCACTGTGTTTGATGTGGCGCCCTTCATGCAAATCATGTAGTCCAAGAGAAATCCCAGTAGGAAAGATGTTGCTTTCTTCTTAGCATGCTCCCTCTTTTCTGCTGGATAATAATGAACTTCTCACACTCCCTTCGCAACCCCCCTTAAGCTATACAGAAATTAAGTTATTACTTGCTAGCTGAAGACTCTTTTGTCAGTTATCAGAATGTATTTTCTTATTGATTTTTGTTTAAGAGAAAGAAATGCACATTCAAAATTTTATAGGGGTAATTTTTTTCGCCTTATTTTTCTAATAATGAGCAGAATAAGCTCTGAGCAAATGTGGCTAGAATGAGATACGTTCATTTAAATTATTTCAAAGTATGATTGATATGTATAGGAAACCATTTCTTTATGCTCTGGGAACATGCAGGAGTACTGACTTAGTTGGAGAGGGAAAATTATTAATGACTAGAGCCAATGCATAAGAAACATGCCATATGGCCCATGGGAACCCCATTTAAAGCACTCTCACATTTGGGGGTAAATGCAGAAACTAAACACCAAACTTGGAATTACTGTTATTTTAACAACACTCATTTGTTGTGTATTTGGGAGCTCCAAATGTCTGGTAACTACGTGTCCTCAGGAATATTTAGAAAACTAGAAGAAAAATAGCCCTAAGTATTTTCTTCTTTAATAACAATATAGGAATATTTCACATCTTGTCCCTACCACACACATACCAAATTCATCTAGGGGAACCCTTGAGTAACTTTTTTTTGGTGTTCTTAAAATGGCAATTATTTTTATTGTGGTGAAACCTAAAGTTTCAAGCTTATACTGCTAAATATAATAAAGAAAATATAAACTATACTTCACTTACTAGTTTGTCAATCACTTCCACATACTCATTTTTCATTTAAACCTCTTCAAAATTGGATTCACAAATTACTCTTACTGTCCCCATTTAGCAAAGACATCAATTCTTAGAAATATTATTTAAATTACCTCCATAAGTATTAAAATGTGATACAACACTCTTGTCTTCTGACTGCAGATAACTTGAACTTCTTAAAATAACCTAACTTCTGTATCATGAATTAAAATCAAGAGAATAGAATCTGGCCTGAAATCTTCATGGGACATTAGGTAAACAAGTTCCTCCATGTTTACTCTACACATCCTCTCCAAGGTGTGAAAGTGAGCATATATATGGCGATTCAAAGAGTCTTTGGAAGTTTTCCGGAAACGTAGCACTCTTCTAACTGAGAAACAATAAAAACTGCATACCCAGGTCCAGGTTAAATTTACTTTATGTTTGTCACTGAAAGATATGTCCTAAGGCTGGTTCACAAAGTCTGTCTACCCTACGCCATGCTCTCCTTCCCCCTGTACCTTCATGCTTCTACTTCAGTGAATACAAAATCTTGGATAGGAATGTGGAATTGATTACTTCATGTTTTAGATTATTAAATATCCTGTCATATATTATTTGCTTAACAGTTCTATCTCTTAATGCACTCTTGCACTTATATGTTACTGATTTTTTAAGATATATTATTTTGACAACATAAGTTTTTCACAAGGTTATTTGAATAGCCATCTGATATGATAGGAAAGAAGGTCTCACACCAGGGGTATTTCTTTTGTTTTTAAGTAATTGATTATACTGGTTGTGATCAATTCCAGAAACTACGAGACTATAATATGGCCAAAATAATTGATCTGCCATTTCAAAATCTAAACATCCCTGGAATTTCTTATTTCTGTACAAATGTAACACTCTTAATAACATTTTAATCTGATAATGAAAATTATAATGAGAATATTCATTTCTTATACAGCGGGCTCATATAATTTCCTTTGTGTTCATGGACTTTGACCATGCTATTTTCCTTATATGTCTTATTGTTCCTATTTTTAATATGCACTTTCAAAAATTATTTTGCCTAAGCCATTGCCTTTTTTGAATATCAGCGTTAACTCCATGTTTTTAGAAAATAGGACAACTGATGCAGATTTAGAATTAAGAACCACAGATATAAAAAGGCCTACTTAATATTCTGCTCACATTCTGTAAAAAAAAAAAAAAAAAAAAAAAAAAAAAATATATATATATATATATATATATATATATATATATATATATATCTCACAGTAAAGCTACAAAGGCACATCAATAGTACTGAATTTGAATTTTGGAAAAATCTTGAACAAAGTCTTTAGTTTTCTTTTTGAATAAAATTAACATGTCTACTGACAGAGAAAAATAAACTCAATGAAATAAATAGATAATAATGATGAAAAGGATATGCTTGTCAAAACATGAACTCTAACGATTACTTTGCACAATTACCATCACTTTGATATCCTTTAAATAATAATTTCTCATCATCTCTTCAAATAAGACCATGAATTTCAATATGATGGATCAGACAATTAGTGCATCTAAACTAAAGCCTGCATGTGGTAGGTGCCAGTGGGCTGTTTAAAGGAAAGGCTAAATAAATTGCACCTATGCACTGCTATACACAGCGTGTGATACTGTTCCTGACTTAATCAGATGATATGCTCATGCCTAGCAGCATCTAATTACAATTTTAATGACCCTATCCTTCATAGCTAACATACAGTGACCACTTAAAGACGGAGCAGATAGATATGCTTTATAACCCTCATATCTGGACAGTTTGTATGTGTATTTAGAATTTCTTTATTATACATATATTTGTAAAAATTATTATGCATCTATCATTGACTTTGCTTAGAGAATGAGAGCATTTCTGAAACACAAAGGCAAAAATTACATTTTTTTTTTTGTAAAATAATGAAGATGCTGTTAGAATTCTACTGAAACAAATGATTTATTTTTCTATTTCTTAGTCCCCTGAAAAAAAGAGTGTACAAATATGTTAAGGAATAAAGAACATAGTGCTTAGATTTTATTTAAAGAAAATATTAGTGAAGTCTATTTAAGCACAGGATTAAAAACTAAAAGATGGTATCATTTATTCATAGGTTCTTTATATTAAATGCCTTAATGTTAATGCCTATTATTTCAGCAGATATTCTAAGATTTAGAAATGTTGAATATCCTATTTTATAGTGGTTAGTAGTGATATTAATAAGTAGAGCTATGAGTCTCTCAAAATTATTCTGGGTAAGATTCAGTGATAATTTGTAACATAGTATATAATTAATTTCATTTTAATCTATTTCTGTGCTTTCTGATAAATCTTGCTATAATTTTTTCATTTAATTACTGCCTACATCCAAATAAAAATGTTTTGCATGCATTATTTATTGATTTTATAAAATGTCCATGAATTCTAGTATTTTATTCTTGTTTTTCAGAGGAAGATACTTGACAAGCTCTAGAAGACGATTCAAAGTTAAATAGTGAGTCACGTATGGATAAACTGCATCACTTTATCCATGAAAGTGTTCTTCTTATGTTAATAATTAATGTAAAATGCAATGCATGTTACTTTCTTTCATATGAAAATTTGTATCCTTATTAAATTAGGTAAACATAAGAGTTGATCATCAAGATAGAATTATATGTTAGTGCATCTGTCTTTCTGCAACATAAATCTCTATAACATGCTTACTAATAAATTAAAAGGAATAAAATATAATACTAAACATTTGTATGCATATCGTTTAATATTATCTTCCAAAGACTACCTTTCAAAGAGTATAATTATAAACTTTTAGGGACTGGAGAGTTCTCTCCAAGAGTCAATTATAAGCTGAAATTGCTGTATAGGTTAGAGTTAAGAAGGGAAAACAAGAAAGTAAATGGGAGGAAAATCATTTCAGATGGAAAAAGCTATATTTTTGTGTTGGTTGATAAGAGCATAGAAGTTCAATAACTTAGTACTTGAAGGAATGAAACAAAAGCAAAATACAGGAGCATAAAAATCACGGTGGTTCAAGATGAGGCAGGAAGCCAGACTAACAAAATTCCTGTAAGTGTAGCAAACATTATACCTGTATTACAGTGGCAATATGAAGCCTTAAAAGAGCTTGTACAGGAAGCCCATCTGACATTTTTAAAAGCATGTTCTAGTTGCTCTCTACAAGGTAGATTGGAGCTGAGCAAGTATGGATGCAATGAACTACTGAGACAGGGATGGAAGTAAGTGATAATGATACCTCAAACACTTTACTAATCTGTTTGAATAAGGCAACGTTTCCCAAACTTTAGTGAGCATCAGAGGACTAGTAAAAACACAAATTACACATCACAAGAACCAGAGTTTCTGATTCAGAAAATCTGGAATGAATTCTGGGAGTTTGTGTTACTTACCCATTCCTAGGTGATGCTACTGCTGCTGTTGCTTCAAGTATGACATGTTGAGAAATACTAGCCTCAAAAATAAAATGTACACTGCCTTCTACTCAGTACTAACTTGATAAGGTACACAAACCCTTATTAGGTTTGTCAGTTTTAGTAAAAAAAAAAAAATATAAGGCTCCCAGCTAAATTTGAATTTTGGACAAACAACAAATAAAATTTTAATGTATGTTCCATGCCATATTAAAATTCAAATTTAATTGGGAATCCTGTGTTTTATCTTTCAACTCTGCAGCCCTGATAGACCAGTGATGGAATGTTCTGTAAAATACACTCAGAAGTGTACTTTATTAAGAACTGCTAGACACCTTCCAAAATGGATGACTTTATGCCTCCCAGATCAATATGCAAGCATTCTCCTTGCTCTACAACCTCACTGATGCTTGGTATCACCAAGCCAGTATTCAAATACTTCTGAATTTTTATGAGGCTTCTCTATTTTTATCCTAAACATTTAAACATAAAATTTACAAGTAGGCATCAACTTAACATTTTTTTCATAAATCATTGACCTTTCATTTTAAATATATAATCGCATTTAAACATTAAATATAACATGTTTGTCCTCTAACGTATAATAAATAATTGAACCCAACACTCATCTATACATAACATTAGAAATGAAAACTTTAAATTATATTTGAAATGTTCTGTGCATCTTTTCTATCAGCATTATCTCCTATCTCTCCCTTACATCAAAAGATAACCTCTATCTTATCTTCCAGGCTTATTTAATTTCTTCTATCTTTAAAAGATGAATATATATTTTCCTATTTGTGACTAAGGTTTAAATACAGAGCTGTATTTATCTATTATCCCTATATTTTATAGCTCAACCTTTTTAGAAACGAATGTCTATTAATATGTGTAGCTTTCCATCATTCACAGTGCTTCATTACATACCCTTGTATGTACTATTGATTGCTTTTTTGATTGATTAACTGAGAGGCCTTTAGGATTCCCCATATTGTTTACTGGGATGAACAACACTATTAGAAGCATTTTTGTAGATGTCCCTTTGCGAGCACATGAAGAAGTACGTGTGAAGAAGTGGTATTGCTTGACGATGAGGTGTGTTACTTTAGTATTTTCAAATTGCTCTCCAAAGGGAAGTTAAAACATTTTTTTGTTATTGATTTCTAGTTAGATTCTAATATAGTTAGAAAATTTGCTTTGCATAATTTTGAACAATGTTACATTTGATTAACTTAGTTTTATGACTATCAGATATTCTATTTTGGGAAGGGTTCCATGTGTACTTGAAATGTATGTCCATTCTGTTCATTTAGTGTTGAGTGTATATTTGCCCATTTTTCTAGTCTATCGATTTTTGCTTTATGTATTTTGTTGCTATGTTTTTGAGTATATATATATATATTTAGTCAACATAGATTTCTCTTGATTAGTATTTGTTGCTATATATTTTTTCATTTTTTTCTTTTACCCTGTCTACATCATTATATTCAGGGTTTTGTATGTGTGTAGATATTGTTCACGTATTTACCTTAGGAAATATAATGTACATTATTATTTTGCAGTCTAGTATTATACTGCGAAAATAATTAACGTTTTTCCTCTTCAAGGAAATATAAGTAACATACCATAATATTTGTTACTTTTCGTCAACCCATTCTGTTGTAGTTGTAATAGCTTTAAATCAACTTAAAATCCCACCAGGCAATGTTTTAATTTTTCCTTTCCTTTTGATAATCATGCACATGTCAAAGAAGTTACATAGGAGTATTATACCTAGCCAGAGGTTTACTATTTCTCCAATTGTCTTTTGATATAATTTATTTTAGTATAAGCAAACTCAATGACATTAAAGTTTTATAAAAATTTTGTGGGCTTCAAGAAATTCTTTTTTTTTATTATTATTATACTTTAAGTTCTAGGGTACATGTGCATAATGTGCAGGTTTGTTACATATGTATACATGTGCCATGTTGGTGTGCTGCACCCATCAACTTGTCAGCACCCATCAATTCATCATTTATATCAGGTATAACTCCCCAATGCAATCCCTCCCCCCTCCCCCCTCCTCCCTCCCCATGATAGGCCCCGGTGTGTGATGTTCCCCTTCCCGAGTCCAAGTGAGCTCATTGTTCAGTTCCCACCTATGAGTGAGAACACACAGTGTTTGGTTTTCTCTTCTTGTGATAGTTTGCTAAGAATGATGGTTTCCAGCTGCATCCATGTCCCTACAAAGGACGCAAACTCATCCTTTTTTATGGCTGCATAGTATTCCATGGTGTATATGTGCCACATTTCCTTAATCCAGTCTGTCACTGATGGACATTTGGGTTGATTCCAAGTCTTTGCTATTGTGAATAGTGCCGCAATAAACATACGTGTGCATGTGTCTTTGTAGTAGCATAATTTATAATCCTTTGGGTATATACCCAGTAGTGGGATGGCTGGGTCATATGGTACATCTAGTTCTAGATCCTTGAGGAATTGCCATACTCTTTTCCATAATGGTTGAACTAGTTTACAATCCCACCAACAGTGTAAAAGTGTTCCTATTTCTCCACATCCTCTCCAACACCTGTTGTTTCCTGATTTTTTAATGATTGCCATGCTAACTGGTGTGAGATGGTATCTCATTGTGGTTTTGATTTGCATTTCTCTGATGGCCAGTGATGATGAGCATTTTTTCATGTGTCTGTTGGTTGTATGAATGTCTTCTTTTGAGAAATGTCTGTTCATATCCTTTCCCCACTTTTGGATGGGGTTGTTTGTTTTTTTCTTGTATATTTGTTTGAGTTCTTTGTAGATTCTGGAAATTAGCCCTTTGTCAGATGAGTAGATTGCAAAAATTTTCTCCCATTCTGTAGGTTGTCTGTTCACTCTGCTGGTAGTTTCTTTTGCTGTGCAGAAGCCCTTTAGTTTAATTAGATCCCATTTGTCAATTTTGGCTTTTGCTGCCGTTGCTTTTGGTGTTTTAGACATGAAGTCCTTGCCCATGCCTATGTCCTGAATGTTACTACCTAGATTTTCTTCTAGGGTTTTTATGGTATTAGGTCTAACATTTAAGTCTCTAATCCATCTTGAATTAATCTTCATATAAGGAGTAAGGAAAGGATCCAGTTTCAGCTTTCTACTTATGGCTAGCCAATTTTCCCAGCACCATTTATTAAATAGGGAATCCTTTCCCCATTTCTTGTTTTTGTCAGGTTTGTCAAAGATCAGATGGTTGTAGATGTGTGGCATTATTTCTGAGGGCTCCGTTCTGTTCCATTGGTCTATATCTCTGTTTTGGTACCAGTACCATGCTGTTTTGGTTACTGTAGCCTTGTAGTATAGTTTGAAGTCAGGTAGCGTGACGCCTCCGGCTTTGTCCTTTTGACTTAGGATTGTCTTGGCAATGCGAGCTCTTTTTTGGTTCCATATGAACTTTAAAGCCGTTTTTTCCAATTCTGTGAAGAAGCTCATTGGTAGCTTGATGGGGATGGCATTGAATCTATAAATAACGTTGGGCAGTATAGCCATTTTCACAATATTGATTCTTCCTATCCATGAGCATGGTATGTTCTTCCATTTGTTTGTGTCCTCTTTGATTTCACTGAGCAGTGGTTTGTAGTTCTCCTTGAAGAAGTCCTTTACATCCCTTGTAAGTTGG
>NC_045438.1:77511192-77516706 GCF_002776525.5 Piliocolobus tephrosceles | reverse complement strand
TTTTTTAATGATTGCCATTCTAACTGGTGTGAGATGGTATCTCATTGTGGTTTTGATTTGCATTTCTCTGATGGCGAGTGATGATGAGCATTTTTTCATGTGTCTGTTGGCTGTATGAATGTCTTCTTTTGAGAAATGTCTGTTCATATCCTTTCCCCACTTTTTGATGGGGTTGTTTGTTTTTTTCTTGTATAAATTTTCTAAGATCAAAACAGATGTTGAAGAATACCTACTTTCAAATAACCTGTTGAGAAAATGCTAAGGGTTCTTTAAATAAAAATTTAAACTTTTTGGGGAGAGGCGGAGCAAGATGGCAAAAAAGAAAGCTCCACCGATTGTCTCCCCTCCCGACAAGGACACCAAGTTAATAACTATTACACAGAAAAAGACACATTCATAAGAACCAAAAATCAGGTGAGCACTCATGGTACCTGGTTTTAATTTTATATCGCTGAAAGAGGCACTGGTGAGATAGAAAAGACAACCGTGAATCACTGACCGCAGCCCTACTCTATCCCTGGCAGTGCTGTCCTGTTACAGCAGAAAGGAAAACCATACCAAACTCAGCTGATGCCTGCCCACAGAGAGAACATTTATTTAAACCAGGCCTAATTAGAGAGGAATTGCCAATTCCAGTGGTCTAAACTTGAGTGCCCGCAAACCACACCCCCGAAAGCCAAAGTACTCTCCATCTCTAAGTAAACTTAAAAGACAGTCTAGACCATAAGGACAGCAACTCTCATAGGCAAGTTCTAGGGCTGAACTAGGCACAGAGACAGTTGCCTGCTGCGGTGGGTGGGGGTCATGTGACCTACTGAGACACCAGCTGGGGCAGCCAAGGAAGTGCTGGCATCACCCCTCCCCTAAACCCAGGTTGCAGAGCTCGAGGCTCCAAAAGACAACCCTTCCTTCCACATGAGGAGCGGAGAGTAGAGAAAAGCATAGGAAGGAATTTTTCTTGCATCTAGGATGCCAGCCCGGCCACAGTAGGATAGGACACCAGTCAAAGTCATGAGGCCCCCATTCCAGGTCCCATTCCAGATGATATTTCCAGACACACCCTGGGCCAGAAGGGTAGCTGCTGACTTGAAAGGAACAACCTAGTCTGCCAGTATTTATTACCTGCTAACTGAAGAGCCCTTGGGCCCTGAATAACCAGCAGCAATACCCAGGTACTACATCAAGGGCCTTGGTGAGGCTCTGAGACTTGCTGGCTTCAGGTGAGACTCGGCACATTACCAGCTATGGTAGTTATGGGGCATAACTCTTGCTTGAGAAAAGCAAAGGTAAAAGTAAAAGAGAAGTTTGTCTTGCACCTTAGGTACCAACATCATCGCAGGGTGATAGAGCACCAAGCAACCTCTTGGGGTCCCTGATTCCAGGACTTGACTCTTGGATGGCATTTCTGGACCTTTTCTGAGCCAGAGGGGCACCCAATGCCCTGAAAGGTGAGTCCCAGGCCAGGCAGCATTCACCACAATCTGACTGAAGAGACCGTGGTCCTTAATGGAACATTGGTGGTGGTCTGGCAGTACTTCTTGTGGCCAGGAGTGGCAGTGACTACAAGGTGAGACTTCTCTGCCTTTGAAAAGGGGAGGGAAGAGTGGGAAGAAATGCATCTTGTGGTTTGAGTGTAAGCTCAGCTGCAATACAATACAATACTATGAAGACTTCTACATTTTTTGACTCTAGTCTCTGACTCCCAGGTAGCACTTCTGGAATGCCCTGGGGCCTGGGGGACCCTGTCAGCCTGAAGGCTGGCAGGTTCTGCCACCTACTGATTGTAGAGCCCCAGAGCCTTAAGCAAACATAGGCAGTAGCCAGGGAGTGGTTACAGCAGGCCTTGGGTGAGACGTAGTGTTATGCTGGCTTCAGGTCCGACCCAGTGCAGTCATAGTGGTGGTGAGTACAGGGCTACTTGTGTCACTATACCTCCAGCCTTAGGTGGCTCAGAAAAGACAGAGATTCTGTATGTTTGGGAGAAAGGGAAGGGAACAAGACTTCCTACCTGGTAATCGAGAGAATTTCCTCCAGATCTTGTCCAAGATCATCAAGGTGGTACCTCTACAAGTCTGCAAGAACCACAGCATTGCTAGGTGTGGGATGCCCCCTAAAACAGAAACAACTTAGGTTCACAACACCCAAGTCCTTTCAAATATCTGGAAAGCCTTCTCAAGATGGGTGGCTACAAATAAGCCCAGGCAGTAAAAGCTATGATAAATACCCAACTCTTCAATGCTCAGACACTAAAGAACACCTACTAGAATCAACATCATCCAGGAAAGCATGTCCTCACCAAATGAACTCAATAAAGCACCAGGAATCAATCCTGGAGAAACAGAGATATGTGACCTTTCAGATAGATAATTCAAAATAGTTGTGCTGAGGAAACTCAAAGAAATTCAAGATAACAAAGAGAAGAAATTCAGAATTCTATCAGATAAATTTAACAAAGATACTGAAGTCAGTAAAAAGAATCAAGCAGAAATTCTGCAGCTGAAAAGAGCAAATGGCATATTGAAGAACACATCAGGGTCCTTTAACAGCAGAATGGATCAAGCAGAAGAAATAATTAGTGAGCTTGAAGACAGGCTATTTTAAATATACATTCAAATGAGACATAAGAGAAAATAATAAATAATAATAAATAACACCAACAGGAGCTAGAAAATAGCCTCAAAAAGGCAAATCTATAATTGCATTTGCTGTAAAGAGAAGATAAAGAAAGAGATGGGGTAGAAAGTTTATTCAAAAGAATAACAACAGAGATCTCCCCAAACCTAGAAGAAGATATCAATATCTAAGTATAAGAAAGTTAGAGAGCACCAAGCAGATATAACCCAAAAAAGACCACCTCAAGGCATTTAATAGTCAAACTCCCTGAAGTCCAGGATAAAGTGTCCTAGAAGCAGCAAGAGAAGAGAAACAACATACAATAAAGCTCCAATACCCCGGCAGCAGACTTTTCAGTGGAAATCTTACAGGTCAGGAGAGAGTGGAATGATATCTTAAAAGTGCTGAAGAAAAAAAAAGAGAACACCTGTACTCTAGAATAGTATATCTGGTAAAAGTATCCTGCAAACATTAAGGAGAAGTACTTTCTCTGACAAAAAAAGCTAAGAGATTTCATTAATACTAGACCTGTCCTACAAAAAATGCTAAGGAGAGTAATTCCATGACACAAAAATGATACGAATGAGCGATAAATAATCAACTGAAGGTACAAAATTCACTGGTAATAGTGAGTAAATAGAAAAACACAGAATATTATAACACTGTAACTGTGGTGTGTAAACTACTGATATCCTAAATAGAAAGACTAAATGATGAACCAGTCAAAAACAATAACAGCAGAAACATTTCAGGACAGAGTCAGTACAATAAAATATAAATGTGTGGTGGTGGGCACCTGTAGTCCCAGCTACTCGGGAGGCTGAGGCAGGAGAATGGTGTGAACCTGGGAGGTGGAGCTTGCAGTGAGCCAAGATCATGCCACTGCACTCTAGCCTGGGCAACTCTGTCTCAAAAATAAATAAATAAATAAATAAATAAATAAATAAATAAATAAATAAATAAATAAAAATAGAAACAGCAAGAAGTTAAAAAGTAGGGAAACGATTTAAGACAAGTTTCTATTAGTTTTCTTTTTGCTAATTTCTTTTAGTAAGCAGTGTTGTTATCAGGTTAAAATAATGGGTTGTAAGACAGTACTTGCAAGTCTCCTGGTAACCTCAAACCAAAAAACATACAATGGATACACAAAACATAAAAAGCAAGAAACTAAATCATATCACCAGAGAAAAGCAACTTCACAAGAGGAAAACAGAAATGAAAAAAAAAAAAAAAAAAAAAAAAAAGAAGGAAGAGAAGACCACAACATAACCAGAAAACAAATAGCAAAATGGCGGGAATAAGTTATTTATCAGTAGTAACATTGAATGTTGGTGGACTAAAATCTCTCATCAAAAGACATAGACTGGCTGAATGGATTAAAAAAAAAATTGATCTGTTGCTACAAGAAACACACTTCACCTATAAAGACACATATAGACTGAAAATAAAGGGATGAAAACACAAGTTCCATGCCAATGGAAACCGAAAAAAGAACAGAAGTGACCAGAATTATACCAAACAAAATAGATTTTAAAACAAAAACTATAAGAAGAGACAAAAAAGATCACTATATAATGACAAGGAGGTCAACTCAGCAAGAGAATTTAACAATTTTAAATAAATATGAACCCAACATGGTAGCACCAAGATAGAAAAGGAAATATTATTAAAGAGAGAGATAGGACCCAATTTCAATACAATAGCAGCTAATGATTTTGACACCCCGCTTTCAGCACTGAACAGGTGTTCCAGAGAGAAAGTCAACAAAGAATTATCAGACTAAGTCTGCACTGTAGACCAAATGAAAATAACAGATATTTACAGAACATTTCATCCAATATACATGTGCAGAATACACAGTCTTTTCCTCAGCACATGATTCATTCTCAAGGATAAACCATACATTATATCATAAAATAAGTCTTAAAATGCTCAAAATAATGAAATGATATCAAGCATTTTTCTGACAATAATGGAATAAAACTAGAAATTAATAACAAGAGGAATTGTGGAAACTATGCAAATACATGGAAAGTACAATATGTTCCTGAATGAGCAGTGGGTCAATGAAGGCATTAAGAAAGAAATTGAAAATGTTACTGAAACAAATTGTAATGAAAATACAGCACACCAAAGCCTATGGATACAGCAAAAGCAATACTAACAGGGAAATTTATAGCTATAAGTGCCTACATCAAATGAGAGAAAAAGCTTCAAATAAACAATATAACAATTCATCTTAAATAACTAGAAAAGCAAAAGCAAACCAAATCCAAGATTAGCAGAGAAAAAATAAAGATCAGAGCAAAAATAAATTAAATTGCAATGAAACAGTAAAACAATACAAAATATTGGTGAAATCAAAAGTTCAATTTATGAAATGTTAAATAAAATATACAAACCTTTATCCAGGGTAAGTAAGAAAAAAAAGAGAAGATAAAAATAAGTAAAATTAGAAGTGAAAAAGGAGACATTACAACTGATACTACAGAAATTAAAAGGATTATTGGTGGCTACTATGGGCAATTATGTGCCAATAAATTGAAAAATCTAGATGGAATAAACAAATTCCTAGATACATACAACCTAACAAGGTTGAACCAGGAAGAAATGCAAAACCTAAACAGACCAATAGTGAGTAACAAAAAGGAAGCTGTAATGAAAAGTCTCCCTTTAAAGAAAAGTCTGGGACCTGATGGCATCACTGCTGAATTCTACCAAACATTAAAGAACTAACACCAATCCTACTCTAACTATTCCCAAAAATATAGGAGAGGGGAATACTTCTAAACACATTCTACAATGCCAGCATTACCCTGATATCAAAACCAGAAAACGACACATCAAAAGAAAGAAGAAAGAAAGAAAGAAAGAAAGAAAGAAAGAAAGAAAGAAAGAAAG
>NC_045438.1:77480567-77511182 GCF_002776525.5 Piliocolobus tephrosceles | reverse complement strand
AAGAAAGAAAGAAAGAAAGAAAGAAAGAAAGAAAGAAAGAAAGAAAGAAAGAGAGAGAAAGAAAGAGAGAAAGAGAGAAAACTACAAAACCAATAAAACTGATGAGTATTTATGCAAAAATCGTCACCAAAAATTAACAAACTGTATTCAACAATACATTAGAAATATCATACATCACGACCAAATAGAATTTATCCCAGGATGCAAGGGTGGTTCAACATATACAAAACAAAAAAATATATATTTCACAAAATCTGGATTTCTGGAATTCAGTGAAAAATGATATCCCAAGCTAATGGAAACTGAGAAAGAGCAGAAGTTACTATACTTACATCAGACAAAATAAATTTCCAAACGAAAACTATAAGAAAGTACAAGTAAAGTCACTATATAATGATAAAATGGCCAATATCCTTTACTCTGTTGATACATCATATTGGAAAACTAGAAAAATGATGCTAGGAAAATTGAATAGCCATATACAGAAGAATAAAACGAGACCTCTAGCTCTCACCATATAAAAAAATAAATGAAATGAAAATCTGAAACTATGAAAATACTGTAAGAAAACACTGGGGACAATTTGCAGGATATTGATCGCTGCAAAGACTTTTTGAGCAATACCCTACAAGCACAGACAACCAAAGCAAACACGGACAAATGGAATCACATGAAGTTAAAAAGCTTCTGCACAGCAAAGGATACAGTCAACAAAGTGAAGAGACAACCCACAGAATGGGAGAAAATATTTGCAAACCACCCATCTGACAAGGACTTAATAACCAGAATATATAAGGAGCTCAAACAACCCTATAGGAAAAAAAATCTAATAAACCAATCACAAATGTGCAAAATATTTGAATAAACATTTCTCAAAAGAAACATGTAAATGACAAACAGGCATATAAGAAGGTATTCAACATCATTGATTAATAGAGAAATGCAAATCAAAACTACAGTGAAATATCATCTCACCCCAGTTAAAATGGCTTATGTCCAAAAGACAGGCAATAACAAATGCTGGCAAAGATGTGAAGAAAAGGGAATTCTTGTGAACCATTGGTGGGAGTGTAAGTTAGTACACCCACTATGGAGAACAGTGTGGAGGCTCTTTAAAAACCAAAAATTGAGATACTATCTGATCTAGCAACCCCACTGCTGGGTATATATCCCCATAAAAGGAATTCAGTATATCAAAAAGATACCAGCACACCTATGTTTGTTGCAGCAGTATTTACAGTAGCTAAGATGTGGAAGCAACCTAAACAGCCATCAACAGATGAATGTATAAAGAACATGTGGTACATAAACACAATGGAGTACTATTCAGCCATAAAAATGCATAAGATCCAGTTATTTGCAATAACATGGATAGAACTGAAGATTATTATCTTAAGTGAAATAAACCAGGCAGAGAAATACAAATGTCACATGTTCTCACTTATTTATGAGATGTACAAATCAAAACAATTGAACTCATGGACATAGAGAGTAAAAGGATAATTACCAGAGGCTGGTAAGAGTAGTCGGAGGTGGGTGGGAGGTCAGGATGATTAATGGATACAAAAAAGGAGAAAGAATGAATAAAATCCACTATTTGATAGCACAATAGAGTGACTACAGTCAATAATAATTGTATATTTTAAAATAATGTAAAGAAAGTAGTTGGGTTGTTTTGTAACTCAATAGATAAATACCTGAGAGGATGAATACACTATTCTCCACAGTGCACTTACTTCACATTGCATACCTTCATGAAAACATCTAATGTACCCAATAAATATACATACATACTATGTACCCACAAAAGTTTTAAAAAATAATTTAAAATATTTTTAAATTAAGCTTTTAATTCTGGCAGGGATATTCCGTTTGGTGGGTTTCTAATAAATATCCAGTGACATAATAAGGTCATTTTTAATACTTGCATCATTTAAGAAATATTTTATAGACTCATATTGAAGGTAGGAATAATAAGCTTCTATGTCTTTTGGTGCCTGCATCTTATTATTATCAATTGCAGCAGGATTCAAATATATGTCATGCACACAATGATTTACAGCCTATATCCAGAAATTTAAAAAATTCTACAATTGATAATGCATGTTGTACACTATCACCTCAGAATGTGAGGACATTTTCTTTGTTAGTGGTAATACATGCATGCCTCTGAGCCTGAAAAGATCAGAACAAAATTCTAAGGTTTCTGAGTATTTTATAGACAATAAGTTAATATCCTACACTTCTGTAAAATTTCTTATGCAAATATCACTTAAGATTAAACATCGCTGATGTACCAACAATGCATGTCTTGGTGGTATCATTTTAGCATTTATTCAGAGAAGAAAGATCCATGTCAATTCCAATTTTTTACTAGGTTTCCACTGCTAAATACATATAAACATCTTGATCCTGAAAGCGAACAATTCTGTTGAAACTGATATCCTCAGATCACCATGAGCAGCTTGCAGTTTGACAAGGCAATTTAGAACAGCTCTAGGGGTCCCAGATGTTTAAAAAGTTCAGCTTTTACCAGAGTGAGTTGAATGCTATGGCTAACTACATTATAGTCAGAATACAACAGAATGACTTTCTGAATTACTTCAGATATTAGAGAGGAGACCTGCCTGATACCTGAAAGGCTCAATCAACATCAATTATTTTTCATCAGTTAATATCTTCAAAATGGCTCTTTTGAAAGGTAACTCTATTAGCTGGGAAGGTAATGCATTATTCCATTAGCTTGTAAGAAGAAATTACTTAGCAAGGTCCTCAGGGAATGAACACCAATAAATAAGCTTTGATAAAGGGAGAAAATGAATATCGGAAGAAAATCTGAGCATGGATCTCACCCAACCTATCAGTCCTAGGTAACTCACTCAAAAAAAAAAAAAAAAAAAAAAAAAAAAAGACGCTTTGGAGGAAGGAGAGGTAAAGATAGGGTCATGCCAAAGAATTCCCCATTCCCATAGTTTAATAGGGCGCTACAGATATTAGGGTCATTCTTTATAAATCCAGCATGTATGTATTCACTCTCCTTTGCCTACACTTTTTCTGCTGTGAAATAGGGATAGTAATAGAAGTTATATCATAGGTAGGGCTATGACAACACAGATAATTCATCAATGTAACACATAAGATGCATTTGAAGCTTTACTATAATATTAACATTATGTTAACATGTGGAGATTCATTAATATTACAGTGAAGTAGCTTGACATGTTCTTCATCTTATATATGAAAAAGTATTATTAATTATTTCTGTACATTATTAGTATTCCAATATATAAACACTCTGAAAAATAAAAATGAAAATTACTTTGCATGGTTTTACTTTCAGTAGATCGATAAAGGTACTTAATATGTCCTTTTCTTTAACCTGGTGAAGTATCTGAAGCCTTTCTTTCTCATGTTAGAAAAGGAATTTCCAATAAATTATAAGCAACTAACCTCAATTTTCATTCCTAGTAAATGAACATACTTTCAAATAGTGTTACAGAATTTTTTTTATACTTATCCTAGATGATAGATAAATTCATAAGGTACTTCTCGTTACCAGGAAATGGGAGCCCTTGTTACTACTTCAATAAAGTAAATACACACAAAACTCTCTTAGAGACCAATAATCGCACTCACAATATCATTTATCAGCTCCCTGTAGTCTACGAGCTCATCTTTGAGGAGACTCTATCGGCATGAGGATTTCAGGACCAATTTTTCTTTCAAATTTCACTCTCTAATAATAAAATTCTGTGAACAGTTTCTCAATTATTTCTACTTCCTAGGGTTAGGCTATAGAAGCAAATGTAGATATTTGTGCACTTCACTCCCAGTGGATCAAGGTGGTAATACCCAGTTTCTTTTATACCTATTTTTACAATTTTTGTGCGACTGGAATTTTTTCTAATTTTCAGAAAAATGTGGTGGTTTATTTTATTTTCTTTCCATTTCCCCCCTTTCTTCCTTTGTATTTTTTCACCTTTTCCACTTCCGTCCCTCCCTCTCTCCTTTCCTTCCTTCATTCTCTCTTTCCTTTGTTCATTTTTTTATTCTTTCCTTCCTTCCTTTATTTCCAGTAGTTAGGAAATAGCTATTGGTGTTTCCGTTCCTGTATATTTTCCTTCCCTTTTGAGGAAGAGTCCTGGCTATGTGTTTAAAGTCCCTTATTTTATATGAATACAAAGAAACTTGTATAGGAGGACATTCATACACAAAATTAAGTAAATAATTAACTATAATAAAATTATTTGAACATGAATCAGTTTTCCCTTTTGCCATTAAACTTAAATATCTCAGTATACATATTAATGATCATTGTAAGAAAATGCCACATTTATTTCACCTCCAGTGTATTGATTATTGTCATCACAATTCAACTATCACCATAATCATCAGCCACTCATATTTCACCCTCTAAATCTAATATCCTATCACCTTTCTCATACTCTCATAACAATAGAATAAGTTCTCAGTTCTCACTAATATCTCTATTAATTGCTTTCCATCCTATTTTCTCACTCCAAGGAAATGGAAAAATCTCTTTGAATCAAATGTACCTGTCACTTAGGTTTAAGGCACCTTTGAGTTACAATACTTTGGCTAATTACGTAACTAATCTGAAACTCAATTTCACAGTGGGAGAAAAAAGGGATTTATGACATATGGTTTTGAATTTTGTCATAAATACTAAAGACAATATTAATTAAGCCAACAACATAGTGTCTAGCACCCAATAAATCATTTCAAATGTTAGGAAAAATCATTGTCATTATTCTTGTTCATTTACATTGAATCGTTGTTAATATTTTTGTGTATATCTAATCAATTAAATATATACATTGTGTGTATGTCTCTATTTCTGGAGTCTTTATAGTGTTACACTGATCTATATTTACTCTTTTAACAATTCCACACTGCAGGGATTGGTGTCACTTTATGTTAAGACATGAAATCACATAGTGTAAGTCCACCAACTCTGTTCATTTTAAAGACTGCTTGTTTTTTCTAGCTAATTTGCTTTTTATGTAGATTTTAGAATCAACTTGTTGATATGCATAGAATTCCTGCTGGAATTTGTAGTAGGAATGTGTCAAAACCGTGGAACAATTTGAAAAATTGACATTATCAAAATCATGTCTTCTAATCCGTGAAAATTGTATATTTTTCCGTTCAGTTAGGTCTTCTATGATTTCTTTCCTCAATGTTTTGTAGTTTTTAGGACACAAATCTTACGTACACTTTGTTAAATTTCAATTAAAGTTCTTCATGTTTTTGATGTTATTGTAAATAGTAATTTTTATAAAATTTTAATTTACGGATTCACATTGCTGTTATATGGGAATTCAACATTTTTTTCAATATCATCAAGATATATTTATTAACATACTTATTAGTTTTGGTAGATCATGAAAGACTCTTTGGAATCCATTACTTAGAAAATTAGATTCCCTGCAAATATAGACCATTTTCATTATTCTTTTCCAAATACAATGCCTTTTGTTGTTATTTTTTTAATCTACTTGGATTGGACTGACTAAACCTGGAATATGGTTACATTACAATAGCAAGTGCAAGCATATCTTCCTATCTCTATTTTTAGAAAATATATGAGAAAACATTCACTGTTTTACCATTAAGTATAATATAATTGGTAGGGTGTTTTTTGGTTTGATTTGTTTGGCTTTTGTTTTTGACATTCTTGATGATTGTGTGTGTATGTGTTCGTGCGTGTGTGCAGGTGTGTGTGGTGAGTTCTCTTTAACAAGTTAGGAAGGATTCTTCTATTCCAAGTTATTTACCTCTAGCTTCCCACCACCAACGTACACATACACGTTTGTATATGTATGGCCTAGAGTCTAGGATGAATTAGATTGTTTTGATTCTTTAAACATTACCAGGATATGGTCATGATACATTATCCTTTTCATATATAGAAGGGCTGATTGTCTGATATATCGTTTAGGATATTTTTATCTATGTTGTTGATGAATATTGAACTGCCATTCTTTTGTTCTCTCATTCTTATTTTCTTTCAATACAAATACAGCCTTACAAAATTAGTTGACAAGTATAGTATCCTCTTTAATTTTCTGGAAGAGGTGTTTGACAATTGGTATAGTTATTTTCTTAATTGTTTAGGAGAATTCACCATAAAGGCTTCTCTGCCTAAAGTTTTATTTGTTGAAAGTGTTATTCAATAGATAGTACTATTGAGGTTGTCAGTTTTTTAATCAAACTTTGGTAGTTTAGTATTTCAAGAAATTTGTTCATTTAAGTTGCTAAATTTATTAATATAATATTCATAATATTCCCATAAGAACTTTTAAATAGGGATGTCCTTCTGATATTATAAGTTGATCTCTATTTTTTCCTAATCACTCTCCTAAGTGTCTTTATTTTTACCATTAATAAGCATTTAGTTTTCTTTTTTTTTTTTTTTTTTTTTTTTTTGAGAGGGAGTCTCGCTCGCTCTGTCGCCCAGGCTGGAGTGCAGTGGCCGGATCTCAGCTCACTGCAAGCTCCGCCTCCCGGGTTTACGCCATTCCTCCTGCCTCAGCCTCCGGAGTAGCTGGGACTACAGGCGCCCGCCACCTCGCCCGGCTAGTTTTTTGTATTTTTTAGTAGAGACGGGGTTTCACCGTGTTAGCCAGGATGGTCTCGATCTCCTGACCTCGTGATCCGCCCGTCTCGGCCTCCCAAAGTGCTGGGATTACAGGCTTGAGCCACCGCGCCCGGCCAACATTTAGTTTTCTTGATTATTTTTTGTATTTCTCTTTACAGTTCATTGATTTCTGGTTTTATCTTTATTACATCTTTTTTTATTTGATTTGAATTCAAGTTGCTCCTCTTTTTCTACTTTCCTAAAATGGAGACTTAGGGCATTGATTTGAGACTTTACTTTTTTCAGATATAAGCAATTATTATATATTTTATCTCTAGCACTTCTTTAGCTATGCTGTCAAATTTTGATGTATTTTGATTTCCATTCAATTCAAAATATTGCTAATTTATTTTGTTCTTTATATTTGCCCCATCAATTATTTGAACATTTGTTGTTACATTTTTAAATATAAGAGGATTTTGTGATTTTATTCTCTTAACATATTTTTTGTTTCTTTTTATTGTTGTTAAAGACCTTACCTCGTATGGTTTGACTTCTTTTAAATTAGTTGAAGTTTACTTTGTGACTCTACATACACATTTATCTTTGTAATACCTCATGTTTTCTTGAAAAAGAAAAAATATGTATTTTGTTTTTCTTGGGTAGTGTGTCCTATAACTGTCAATTAGATCACGTTGTTCAATACTATGTCTTAAGTCTATTTTCCCTATAGTTTTAAAATAATTACTGTAAAATAAATCTGTAAGTCACAAATAAAAGCAACGTATCTTTTTTTTTACAACACTGCTTGGAGCCAAAATAATGTATCGTTTTTATTATTCCATAAGCCTCATAACTATTCTCTCCTTACCATCCTCAACTATAGTATAGTTTGAATACAACAGCCAAAGTTATTTATGTATTTATTTATTTACTGAGACAGAGTCTCACTCTGTTGCCCAGGCTGGAGTGCAGTGGTGTGATCTCTGCTCACTGCAACCTCCACCTCCCGAGTTCAAGTGATTCTCCTGCCTCCACCTACCCAGTAGCTGGGACTACAGGCGCCTGCCACCATGCCTGGTTATTTTTTGTGTTTTTAGTAGAGACAGGGTTTCACCATGTTGGCCAGGCTGGTCTCGAACTCCTGACCTCAAATGATCCGCCCTCTTGGCCTCCCAAAGGGCTGGGATTACAGGCGTGAGCCACTGTGCCTGACCAAATTAATTTTTTTAAACTCAGATTAAATCATGTCATCCTTCTGCTCAAAAACTGTCATGAGTTCTACCTCTTGAGCAAAGTAAAATTCAACATCTTTCGTGGCTTATAAAGCCCTTTATGATCCGGTATCCCACTAGCTTTCTGGTTGGCTTCAGAATTATTATTTCCTTTGTCTCACTGGCCACTTACTGCTCCTGGAACGTGCTAGGCACATGCCTACCTGAGGCCCTTTTTACTGGCTATGTCTCTTACCTGGAATGCTCTTCGTGTAGGTTAACTCCCTTATACCCTTTCAATCTGTTTTAAAGATTCCCTTTCCAATGAGACCCACTCTGATCACTTCATTTTACATTGCAATCCCTCTACTTTCCTCTAACCCTCACAATTCCCCATCACCCTACGTTATATTTCCTTTGCCATAGTACTTATTTCATATAATACATGGGCAGGAATCCATTACTGATTTATTCACCTTTATATTATATACCCCTATAGCACTGTGTAACACAAAGTAAATATTCTCCTATTTGGAGAATATTTATATTAAAATGAATTAAAATTAATATTATATTTAAATGAATAAATATATTAATCAATAAAAAGTGAAGTGGCAGAAAATCTGAAACAAAAACATATAAACAAAAATAGAAATCAAGCAAGAATATCAGCAGGAGTAGTAAGTAAAATACTAAGATATTTGTATTAAACAGAGAAAAATAAAACCACTAACTGAGAACAAGCAGATATAGTGCAAAGAACCAATTACTCTGAATCAGGCAACAGACATTTAGATATAGTTCTACACTATCTTATATTATGACCTTTAGAATTTCCTGCACTCACCCAGGGTCTCACATAATCACATCTTTAAGATAACCTCTAAGTTTATTTTAATTTAGGGCTACTACATGTCCTCCTCCTAGGGATTTATATTATCCTTATTGGCAAACAGAGTTTTTATTCATATCATATTTGTTCTACATAATTTTTCTTCTAGGAAATTCACCTAAGGATAAAGGATTTGAAACACAGAAGCTGCAATTTTCTAGTGCAATTCTACTTTCTTTCCTCTGCATATCTTTAAAATACTTTTTACACCTTTGAGAAAAATTAATCAATAATGGGCATAAACAATTTGAATGCTTACTATGCAATGAAAAACGAGTCATACCAAGTTTAAAATTGCTTCAGATAGAGATATTTTGTTTTATACAAAATAATCCCTTTCTTGACCAAAGTCTGTTTTTATTTTTTAAACATGGCATGTTAGAGTCACGGTTTAGAAGAAACATCTCAAATGGCTCAGACATTCTCAACTTAAGGAAACAATCCAACATTTATGACTATCTTCTTCTGTGCATTCTAAAAATTAAACAAAAGTTTGACAAAATACACGGTAAAATTAGAGATTAAAACAATGCGCTTTATATGCCTTTGTTCTGTTTTAAAATATTATCAGATAATTCACGTATTGTTTTATTTCAACAAATGCCTATATAGCTTATTCTGAGAAATAGTATCAGAAATAGTTTATGTTCAAGTAGCATACAGTATGTTAAAAGATTAAGGGCTAATGAAATCTGACTAAGCAGGATATCTAATTATGAATTTGATATTAAAAAACTGTACTATAATTTCCACATTGCATAATGTATGATTGGCTTCAGGAATAAAATATATTCTCCCATAAATAGACAATTTTCATAGATCTTACTTGTAAGTATTCAATAAGATAAAAAAGGAATATGACTGCATATCTAAATACAGAGTACAAAAATTCAAAAAAATATTAGTTTCAGTTGATTATTGTTTTCTCTTTAAAACTGTCTTTATACCTATGAATAAAACAACTGTTTAGACATGAAATAATTAAGAAGTAAATAAAAATATCTATTTAGCTTCTCTAGGTATTATCATTTTGACAAATTCACAGTAGCTACATTATTCTGATTAACAAGACAAAACAAAAAACAAAATAGTTGAATAAGCATCCAAAGAGAAACTTCTTACTATCACAAAAGAACAAACGCTTGAACTTTCTCTTCAAAGATATTTTTAAAATTCAAAGCAAATTCCAAGCCAGAAGATTACACATCAGAAAAATCTTGGTTGTCAGTATTGCTTTAAAAATTTGGCTAATATGGTTAATACAAGTCCATGAATAACTAAGAATTAAATCCCTAATCATTTCAGGTCAATTCTCATTATTTTAAAATCTTTCTAAAATACATTAGTCTTTTTACTCACCTTAGCAAGTTCATGAGTCTGAAGATAATTGAATCAGTGATAATTCAGAATCTTCAATGCCTCAGGCTCATCGTTCTTAGCATCAATCCTCATTGCATAATGATGGAATTGAAATTATAAAGAGTGTATGGGATATTGGTCTTAGTCCCTACTGAACTAAAGATAAGCCCTAGAATGTTTTGACTTTTGAATACATAACTAAACCTCAATTATTAATGTATTATTTACCTCCATATCCCATGATTGCAAAAGGAGTAAAAACCAATTGGGTTATTTGAAGTTTCTGGTAAATTATGTTTAATTTTTTTCTCAATAAATTTTTCCTTTTCCTTTTCTTCTGGCATTGTATATGTCCAAAAGAATTTTTTTTTTATGAATTAAGAAATACAATGTTACATGTGCAAAAGAGTCACTGATTGTGTCTTTATTGATTGAGCAGTCAAAAGGTTAATCTGTTACCAGTTATTTCCCAAAGCTACATTTACTACCAACTTGTATATCAGCCAGAAGACTATATGTCAGAAAAGTTTCTTTTTGGATGCTTATTCAATTATTCTGTTTTTTTTTTTTTTTTTGTCTTATTAATTAGAATAATGTAGCTACTGTGTATTTGTCAAAATGATAATTGTCTATGTTAGGTTTTTAGTTAACTATTTCAAAAATGTATTGTTAGCAATTACAAGCTCAACATCATTTTCTAAAAAATTTACAAAAATAAAACTTTCTGATGTCAATTAAATATTAATGGGGGATTCTGCTTCCCCATGAATGGGGGGAGAAGATAGCGTAGGTAAACTTTCCCTGGTATCTCTCTCTCAATGCCACTACTGAGTGAGCATTGCATAGAACAACTTTCTAAGAACTCTGAAAATTAAATGGTAGCAGATGGATTGGGGAAGAGACTAGAATTAGAAGTTCTACCAAACTGATTCAAAGCTTACCATTGTTTACTTTATTATTGCCTGCCCAGACATAGAGGCAAATTCCAACATGCTCTGTGTACAAGATATGAACAGAAATAAGTCCACAAGGATCCCTCTCCTTCTGGACCAAGAAGAATAAAAGAGGAGCAGTATGGGGAATATGGTTGGAATTTGTGTTTCTGCCAAATCTCATGTTGAATTGGAGGAGGGTCCTGGTGGAAGGTGATTGGATCATGTGGGAAGATTTCTCCCTTGCTGTTCTTGTGATAGTGAGTGAGTTCTCATAAGATCTGATGGTTTAAAAGTGTGTGACACTTCCCCCTTCACTCTGTCTCTCCCTGCAGCTCCATCATGGTAAGATGTGCTTGCTCCCTGTACTAGTCTGTTCTCACACTGCTAAGAAAAAATATCCCCAGACTGGGCAATTTATAATGAAAAAAGGTTTAATTGACTCAGTTCTGAATGACTGAGGAGGCCTCAGGAACCTTACAATCATGGTGGAAGGCACCTCTCCAAAGAGTGGCAGGAGAAGAATGAGTGCTGAATAAAGGGGGAAAAGCCCCGTATGATAGCAACTCACTCACTAGAATGAGAACAGCATGGGCTAATCACCCCATGATTCAATTACCTCCCACCAGATCCCTCCCACATGCCACGGGGACTGTGGGAACTATGATTCAAGATGAGTTTTGGGTGAGAACAAAGCCAAACCATGTCATTCTGTCCCTGGCGCCTCCCAAAATCTCAGGGCCCCACATTTCAAAACACAATCATGCCTTAAAACAGTCCGCCAAAATCTTACCTGATTCCAGCATTAACCCAAAAGTTCAAGTCCAAAGTCTCATCTGAGACAAGGCAAGTCTCTTCCTCCTAGGAGTCTGTAAAATCAAAAGCAATTCAGTTACTTCATAGATACAATAAGAGTACAAACATTGGGTAAATATACTCATTCCAAATGGGAGAAATGGGTCAAAACAAAGGGGCTCTAGACCCTAAGCAAGTCCAAAATTCAATAGGACAGTCATTAAATCTTAAAGTTCCAAAATCATCTCCTTTAACTCCAAGTGTCACATCCAGGTCACGCTAACAGAAGAGGTGGGCTCCCACAGCCTTGGGTAGCTCCATCCCTGTGACTTCTCAGTGTACAATCCCCTTCACAGATGCTTGCATGAACTGGCACTGAGTGTCTGTGGCTTTTCCAGGCATACGGTCCAAGTTGTTATGGATCTACCATTCTGGGGTCTGGAGGACAGTGGCCCTCTTCTCACAGTTCCACTAGGCAGTGCCCCAGTGGAGACTCTCTGGGGGATGTGACTCCAAATTTCCCTTCCTTCCATGCTGCTCTAGCAGAGGTTCATATTAAGGGCCTTGTCCCTGCAGTACACTTCTGCTGGGAGGGACATAGAGGCATTTCTAAACATTCTCTGAAATCTAGGTGGAGGTTCCCAAACCTCACGTCTTGACTTCTCTGCACACACAGGCACAACACCATGTGTAAGCTGCCAAGGCTTGGGGCTTGAACCCTCTGAAATCATGGCCTGAGTTCTGTATTCCTTTTTAGCCACAACTGAGATGAAGTCACCAAGTCTTGAGACTGCACTAAGCAGCAAGGCCCTGGGCCTGGCCCACAGACTTGTTTTTCCTCACAGGCCTGTGGGCCTGTGATGGAAGGGGCTGCTGTGAAGATCTCTGACATGTACTGCAGATATTTTCCTCATTGTCTTGGCTCCTCAATACTTATGCAAATTTTAACTGCCAACTTGAATTTCTCCTCAGAAAATGGGATTTTCTATTCTATCACATAATCAGGATGCAAATTTTCCAAACTTTTATGTTCTGCCTTCCTTTTAATCATAAGTTTCAATACCAAACCATCTATTTGTAAATACACAAAACTGCTTTTAAGAGCACCCAAGTCACATCTTGAATACTTTGCTGCTTAGAAATTTCTTGTCTGATACCTAAATCATTTTTCTCAAGTTCAAAGCTTCACAGTTCTCTAGGACAGAGGCAAAATACCACCAGTTTCTTTGCTGAGCATAGCAAGAACCACCTTTATTCCAGTTACCAACACATTTCTCATCTTTATCTGAGATCACCTCAGCTTGGACTTCATTGTGCTTGTCACTATCAGCATTTTGGTCAAAGCCATTCAACAAGTTTCTAGGAGGTTCCAAACTTTCACACATTTTACTGTCTTCTTCTGAGCCCTCCAACCTGTTCCAATATCTACGTGTTAGCCAGTTCTAAAGTAGCTTCCACATTTTGGGGTATCTTTATAGTAGAACACCACTCCCTGTGGTACCAGTTTACTATTTATTAGTATGTTCTTATGCTGCTATGAAGAAATAACTGAGACTGAGTAATTTATAAAGAAAAAAGATCAAATTGACTCATACTTCCACGTGGCTGGGGAGGCCTCAGGGAACTTACAACAATGGTGGGAGGCACCTCTTCACAGGGCAGCAGGAGAGAGAATGAGTGCCAAGCAAAGAGGGAAACGCCCCTTATAAAACCATCAGATCTTGTGAAGACTCATCCACTGCCACTAGAACAGCATGAAGGTAACCACCTCCATGATTCAATTACCTCCCACCAGGTCCCTCCTATGACATGTTGGGGTTGTGAGAATGACAATTCCAGATGAGATTTGTGTGGGGACACAGCCAAAACATGTCACTCTCCCTTCACTTTCTGAGACCTCACAGTCATGCTTCCTATTAAGGCTGTGGAACTATGAGTCAATTAATCTTTACTTCATAAACTACCATGTCTTACATAGTTTTTATACCAGTGTGAAGTGGACTAATACAGAAAAATAGGTACCAGGAGAGTGGGAGACTGCTATATAGATACTTGAAAATGTGGAAGCGACTTTGGAACTGGATAACAGACAGAGGTTGGAACAGTTTGGGTGGCACAGAAGAAGACATGAAGAGGTGGGAAAGTCTGGAGCTCCCTGGAAACTTGTAGAATGATTGTACCTAAAATGCTGATAGTGATATGCACAATTAAGTCAAGGCTGAGGTGCTGTCAGATAGAGATGAGAAACTTACTGGGAATTGGAATAAAGGTCACTTTTGCTATGCTTTAGTAAAGAGACAGGGCATTTTACCTTTGACCTAGAGATCTATGGAGCTTTGAACTTGAGAGTGATAATTTACGGTATCTGGTAAAATAAATTTCTGATTTTTTTTTTTTTTTTTTTTTTTTTTTTTTTTTTTTTGAGACAGAGTTTGACTCTGTAGCCCAGACTGCAGTGCAGTGGTGCAATCTTGACTCACTGCAGCCTCCGCCTCCCAAGTTCAAGCAATTCTCCTGCCTCAGCCTCACAAGTTGCTGGGATGACAGGTGCACACCACAACAGCTGGCTAATTATTGTAACTTTTAGTTTGTTTTTGACAAGGAGTTTTGCTCTTGTTGCCCAGGCTGGAGTGCAATGGTGTGATCCTGGCTCACTGCAACCTCCGCCTCCTGAGTTCAAGCGATTCTCCTGCCTCAGCCTCCCAAGTAGCTGGGATTACAGGCATGGGCTACCATGCTTGGCTACTTTTGTATTTTTAGCAGAGATGGAGTTTCACCTTGTTTGCTAGGTTGGTCTTGAACTCCTAACCTCATTATCTGCCCACTTCAGCCCCACAAAGTGCTGGGATTACAGGTGTGAACCACCGCACCCAGCTGGTTAAATAAATTTCTTTTTTTCTATTTGTTTTTTTTTTTTTTTTTTTGATACAAAGTCTTGCTCCGTCACCCAGACTGGAGTGCAGTGGCGCAATTGATCTTGGCTCACTGCAACCTCCATCTCCTGGATGCAAGTAATTCTCCTGCCTTAGCCTCCCAAGTAGTTCGGATTACAGGGACATGTCACCACCCCCCAGCTCATTTTTGTATTTTTAGTAGAGACGGGGTTTTACCATGTTTGTCAGGCTGGTCTCGAACTTCTGACCTCATGATCCACCCACCTTGGCCTCCCAAAGTACTGGGATTGCAGGCATAAGCCACCATGTCTGGCAACAGTAAAAGTAATTTCTAAGCAACAAAGCATTCAAGTATTGACCCAGCTGTTTCTGAAAGTATATAGCCATACACATTTATAAAGAGATGATCTGAAATCAAAACTTATATTTAAAAAGGAAGCAGTGCATAAATGTTTGGAAAATTTTCAGTCTGACCATGTAGTAGAAAAGAAAAATCCATTTTCTGAGAAGAAATTCAAGCCTTCTGCAGAAATTTGCATAAATAAAAAGGAGCTGAATGTTAACAGCAAAAACAATGGGGAAAATGTCTCCAGGGCAAGACAAGAGCCTTCACAGCAGCCTCTCCCATCATAGGCTCTGAGGTCTAGGAGGGAAAAATGGTTTCCTGGTCAGGGCCCAGGGACTCACTGCCCTATGGGGTCTGGAGACATGGTGCCCTGCATCCCAGCTGCTCCAACTCCAGCCATGGCTAAAGTGAACAAGTGCGATGGTTAATACTGAGTGTCAACTTGATTGGACACAAAATGTTGATCCTGGGTTTGTCTATGAGGGTGTTGCCAAAGAAAATTAACATTTGCATCAGTGGGCTGGGAAAGATAGATCCACCCTTTATCAGGGTGGGGGCACAATCTAATCAGTTGCCAGCACAGCTAGAATATAAGCAGGCAGAAACATGTGAAAAAAGAGACTGGTCTGGCCTCCCAGCCTCCATCTTTCTCCCATGCTCGATCCTTCCTGCTCTCAAACATCAGACTCCAGGTTCTTCAGTTTTGGAACTCGGACTGGATCTCCTTGCTCCTCAACCTATAGATGGCCTATTGTGGGACCTTGTGGTTATGTGAGTTAATACTTAATAAATAAACACATATATATATACACACACACACGTCTATGTGTATATATACATAAATGTGTATATATATATATATGTACTGTGCCCACCCAGATAAAGGGTGGGTCTACCTTTCCCAGCCCACTGATTCAAATGCTAAAATACAAAAAAAAAATAGTTTTGTGGGCCAGGTCCAGGGCCTTGCTGCTTTGTGCATATATTGCATATGGTCAAAGGTATTATGTATAGTGTCGCTAAACCCCTGAACATTTTGGGTGGCTCAGAAGAAGACAGGAAGAGGTGGGAAAGTCTGGAGCTTCATACACACACACACACACACACACACACACACACACAAAATATATATGAATAAAATCCATATATATTATATATGTGTGTGATATATGTGTGTGTGTGTGTGTGTGTGTGTGTGTATGAATTTTCTTACCAGGAGTGGTTTCATAGAAGCAGAGTATTAAGGATGGTATTCTTTCATTTGTTTGGGGGTTTCATGAGTTGACTGCTTAATATAATTAGACCCAACAATGCTAAGGACAGTACTTCTAATAGTATGGAGAACACTGATAGTCTTTGGTGTGAACTGTTAAAAGAGTTTTGCAAAATAAATGCATTTGATACTCCTGATTCACCACTCATGAGAGGCAAGGAGTTTAGTGACACTATACATAATATCTTTGACACTATACATAATACCTTTGACCATATGTGGAGAACCAAGGAGCACAATGAAGCCAGTTGGTTGCTCCTAAGTTCAGTGGACAAAGTGATGAAAGAAAGTGATGAACTCAGAATTTCTATCTCCCGGTCTCAGAAGAAGATATTGAGCCTCAAATCTGCTAAGGTTGTCCTGAGTGAGAGTCTTATCTCCTGTAGAGAAAGAGCTGAAATTATGGAAAACCAGACACAAGCTCTTATCGTGCAAGTGGGTGACCTGCAATGAATGGTGCATGCACAGCCTCGCCAGGTGTCTAGTGTTAAAATGAGGTCAATGATTGGGAAAGAATGGGACCCCGCAACTGGGGACATGTGGGAGGACCCTGATGAAGCTGGGGACACGGGGTTTGTAAACTCAGATGAACGTTTTCCTTTTGCCATAAGAAACATCTTCCCTGTCACCAAGGAGTGGCAACATCCCCTCCCCAACCCATGCTACCTTCAGCCTTTCCACTTTTGTCTGAGGAGATAAACCCTCTGCTGCCTGAAGAAACAGCAATGGCCTCTGAGGCAGTTGTCAGGCAAGATAATGTTGATTCCTCTCAGTAGCCATCTCCAACACCCCTGTTTGTTTCTAGACTATAACTAAACTAAAGTCCTGGCAAGCCCCTAGAAGTGAGGTTGAGTGTGCAACCCATGAGGAGGTGCTACACTCAAAAAGAACTGCTTGAGTTTTCCAATTTATATAAACAGAAATCTGGAGAACAGGCGTGGGAATGGATATTAAGGGTGTGGGATAATGGTGGAAGGAGCATAGAGTTAGATCAGGCTGAATTTATTGATTTGGGCCCACTAAGTAGGGACTCTGCATTTAATATTGCACTCAGGAAGCTAAAAAAGATTCTAATAGTTTATTTGCTTGGTTAGCTGAAATATGGATTAACGGATGGCCCACTGCAAGCCAGCTGGAAATGCCTTGTCTCCCTTGGTTTAATGTAGAGGAAGGGATCCAAAGGCTTAGAGAGATTGAGATAGTGGAGTGGATTAGTCACTTTAGACCTACTCATCCTAGCTGGGAGGGTCCAGAAGATATACCCTTGACCAATGCCTTGCAAAATAGATTTGTGAGGGTAGCACCTGCATGTTTTAGCAGCCCTGTAATTGTTTGTCTCTGTATGTCAGATCTAACAGTGGTAATCACAGTCACTCAACTAAATATTTAAATATAATAGGAATAATTGGATCCAAAGGGGGCAGGGGCCAAGTGGCAGCACTCAACCATCCAATGCGAGGAGGTAAGCATAGGTATTGTAATTGATAGCAGAGGCAAAGTGGCAATCAGAGTAATCTGACTCATGTAGAGCTCTGGCATTGTCTAAATAATGACGGTGTTCCTAGAAGTGAAATTGATAGGAAGCCTACTGCATTCCTACTTAATTTATACAAGCAGAAAACTTCTAGGTTGAATGGACAAAAGACTAATTTGGATTTTAAAAATAGAGACTCACAACCCCTCAATCAATTTCCAGGCCTGACCCAGTTTACGGACCCAGAACCACTTGAATGAATGGAATGCTGGGTCCCCTTGAGGAAGGACCCCACGACATTACCGAAAATTTATACAGTGAATTTTCCAAGGAGATATCGGACCTTTTACTAGGGTAACTGTGTATGGGGGAAAAGGAAATGATCAGACTTTCCTGGTACTACTGGACACTGGCTCTGAGATGACATTGATTTCAGGGGATCCAAAACATGATTGTGGTCCTCCATTTAAAGTAGAGGCATATGGAGGTCAGGTAATTAATGGAGTTTTAGCTCAAGTCTGACTTAGAGTGTGTCCAGTGAGTCCCCTGACACATCCTGCAGTCATTTCTCCAGTGCCAGAATGCATAATTGTCATAGACATACTTAGCAGCTGGCAGAACACATACGATGGTTCCCTGATTGGTAAAGTGAGGGCTATTATAGTGGGAAAGGCCAAATTGAAGCCATTAGAGCTGCTTCTACCTAAAAAAAAAAAAAAAAAAAAAAAAAATAGTAACTCAAAGCCCTATCGCATCCCTAGAGGGATTGCAGAGGTTAATGCCACCATCAATGACTTGAAAGATGCAGGATTGGTGATCCCCACCACATCCCAGTTCAATTTCCCATTTGGCCTATGCAGAAGAAAGATGGATCTTGTAGAATGACAGTGGATTATCATAAGTGTAACCACCACCAAGTGGTGACTCCAATTGCAGCTGCTGTACCAGATGTGGTTTCATTGCTTGAGGAAATTAACACATCTCCTGGTACCTGGTATGCAGTCTTTGATTTGGCAAATGCCTTTCTCCATTCCTGTCCATAAGGCCCACCAGAAGCAATTTTTCTTCAGCTGCCAAGGCCTTCAATATACCCTTACTCTCCTAACTTAGGAGAATATCAACTCTCCTGCTTTGTGTCATCATCTTGTTCAGAGAAAGTTTGATTGCTTTTTGCCTCTGCAGGATATCACACTGGTTTATTACATTGATGAAATTATGCTCCAGTGAGTGAGAAGTAGCAAACACACTGGACTTATTGGTGAAACATTTGCATGCCAGAGGATGGAAAATAAATCCAACTAAAATTCAGGAAACTTCTACCTCAGTAAAATTTCTAGGGGTCCTATGGTGTGGGGCCTGTTGAGATATTCCTTCTAAGATGAAGGACAAGTTGCTGCATTGTTACCCCTCCTACAATGAAGAAAGAGGCACAATGCCTAGTGAGCCTATTTGATTTTTGGATGCAACACATTCCTCATTTGGGTGTTACTCTGGCACATTTATAGAGTGACCCAAAAGGCTGCAAGTTTTGAGTGGGGTCAAGAACAGGAGAAGGCTCTGCAACAGGTCCAGGCTACTGCGCAAGCTGCTTTGCCACTTGGGCCATATGACCCAGCAGATGCAATGGTGCCTGATGTGTCAGTCACAGATAGGGATGGTGTTTGGAGCCTTTGGCAGCCCCAACAGGTGAATCACAATGGAGGTCTCTCAGATTTTGGAGCAAGGCCCTGTCATCTTCTGCAGATAACTACTCTCCTTTTGAGAGACATCTCTTGGCCTGTTATTGGGCTTTGTTGGAAACTGAAAGTTTGACTATGTGACATCAAGTCACCATGTAACCTGAACTGCCTATCATGAACTGAGTGTTTTCTGACCCATCTAACCATAAAGTGGGTTGTGCACAGCAGCATTCCATAATCAAACGGAAGGGGTATATAGGTGATGGGGCTCCAGCAGGTCCTGAAGGCACAAGTAAATTACATGAGGAAGTGACTCAAATGTCCAAGGTCTCCACTCCTGCCATCCTGCCTTCTCTCCCCTAGCCTGCATCAATCGCCTCACGGGGAGTTTACTATGATCAACTGACAGAGGAAGACAAGACTAGGGCTTGGTTCACAGATGGTTTTGCACAATATGCAGGCACCACCTGAAAGTGGACAGCTGCAGCACTACAGCCCCTTTCTAGGACATCTCTGAAGGACAGCGGTGAAGGGAAAACTTCCCAGTGGGCAGACCTTCAAGCCAGAATTGTGATTATATACTGATTCATGGACTGTAGCCAGTGTTTTGACTGGATGGTCAAGGACTTGGAAGAAGCGTGATTGCAAAATTGGTGACAAAGACATTTGGGAAAGAGGTATGTGGATGGACCTCTCTGAATGGTCAAACTGTGAAGGTATTTGTATCCCATGTGAGTGCTTACCTACGGGTGACCTCAGCAGAGGAGGCTTTTAATAATCAAGAGAATAAGATAACTTGACCTGCGGACACCACTCAGTCTCTTTTCCAGCCACCCCTGTCATCACCCAGTGGGCTGATGAACCAAGTGTCCATGGTGGCAGGGATGAAAGTTACACATGGGCTCAGCAATGCCCACTTCCACTTGCCAAGGCTGACCTGGCTATGGCCACTGCTGAGTGCCTTCTTTGGCAGCAGCAGAGACCAACACTGAGTCCTTGATATGACATTTTTCTGGGTGACCAGCAAGCTACCTGGTGGGAAGTTGATTATATTGAACCTCTTTCATCATGGAAAGGGTAGAGGTTTATCCTCACTGGAATAGACGCTTACTTCGGATATAGGTTTGCCTATCCTGCATGCAATGCTTCTGCCAAGACTACCATATATGGACTCACAGAATGCTTTATCCACCATCATGGTATTCTACACAGCATTGCCTCTCATGGAGACACTCACTTCATGGCTAAAGAAGTGCATCAGTTGGCTCATGCTCATGGAATTCACTGGTCTTACCATGCTCCTGATTATCCTCAAGCAGCTGGATTGATAGAACTGTAGAGTGGCCTTTTGAAGTCACAATTAAAACACCATCTAGGTGACAATGCTTTGCAGTGCTGGGGCAAAATTCTCCAGAAGACCATGTATGGTCTGCATCAGCATCCAATATATGGTACTGTTTCTCCCATAGCCATGATTCATGACTCCATAAATAGAGGGATGGAAATGGAAGTGGCACCACTCACCATCACCCCAGTGATCCCCTAACAAAATTTTTCTTCCTGTTCCTGCGACATTAGGTTCTGCTCGCCTAGAGGTCTTAGTTCCAGAGGGAGGAACGCTGCCACCAGGATACAAGACAACGATTCCATTAAACTGGAAGTTAAGATTGCCACTTGGGACTGGGCGCAGTGGCTCATGCCTGTAATCCCAGCACTTTGGGAGGCCAAGGCGGGCAGATCACGAGGTCAGGAGATCAAGACCATCCTGGCTAACACGGTGAAACCCCATCTCTACTAAAAAATACAAAAAATTAGCTGGGCGTGGTGGTGGGTGCCTGTAGTCCAGCTACTTGGGAGACTGAGGCCAGAGAATGGCATGAACCTAGGAGGCGGAGCTTGCAGTGGGCCGAGATGGAGCCACTGCAGTTCAGCCTGGGTGACAGAGCAAGACTCTGTCTCAAAAAAAAAAAAAAAAAAAAAAAAAAAAGATTGCCACTTGGACACTTTTGGGCTCCTTCTACCTTAAGTTAATAGGCTAAGAAAGGAGTTACAATGCTGGCTGGGGTGATTGACACAGACTGTCAACATGAAATCAGTCTACTACTCCACAAAGGAGGTAAGGAAGAATATGCATGAAGTATAGGAGATTCATTAGGGCATCTCTTAGTATCATTATGCCCTGTGATTAAGGTCAATGGGAAACTTCAACAGCCCAGTCCAGGCAGGGCTACAAGTGACTAAGACCCTTCAGGAAGAAAGGTTTGGGTCACTCCACCAGGAAAAAAATCAAAAACAAAAACGACCTGCTGAGATGCTTGCTGAAGGCAAAGGGAATACAGAATGGATAGTAGAAGGAGGTGGTCATCAGTACGAGCTATGACCATGTGACGAGCTGCAGAAATAAAGACTGTAATTGACATGAGCATTTCCTCTTTCTTTTGTTAAAAACATGTTTGTGCAAGTATACACTTTTACTAAAAATAATATTTTATTTTCTTTCTCCTTTATCATGTGACATAAGATTTATTGACTTCACATAAGCATTTAAGTACTGTTAACTTTAAGTAATAGTATTTGGGATGGAGATTGGTGCATTTCCAGTTGTATGAAGGCTAGTTGTATTATATTAGCTATAATTATGACCTTATTATTGTCTTTATTTGTAAATTATGTATGACCTCAGATATGTATGGGTTCAAGTTGACAAGGGGTAGACTTGTGATGGTTAATACTGAGTGTCAACTTGATTGGATACAAAGTATTGATCCTGGGTGTGTCTGTGAGGGTGGTGCCAAAGAAGATTAACATTTGATTCAGTGGGCTGGGAAAGACAGACCCACCCTTAATCTGGGTGGGAAAAATCTAATCAGCTGCCAGCACAGCTAGAATGTAAGCAGGTAGAAAAATGTGAAAAGGGAGACTGGCCCATCCTCCTAGCCTACATCTTTTTTCCATGCTGAATGCTTCTTGCCCTTGAACATTGGACTCCTAGTTCTTCAGTTTTGGAACTCAGACTGGATCTCCTTCCTCCTCAGCCTGCAGATGGCCTATTGTGAGACCTTGTAATTGTGTGAGTTAATACTTAATAAACTTGCCTTTATGTGTATATAATAGATATTCCTTTAGTTCTGTCCCTCTAGAGAACTCTGACTAATACACCAAGTAACAACTAGGGCTGTGGCTTCAGAGGGTGCAACTCCAATTCTTGGCAACTTCCATATGGTGTTGGGCCTGCAGGTGCACAAAAGGCAAGAGTTTGGGAGCCTCCACCTAAATTTCAGAGGATATATGGAAACACCTGAATGTCCATGAAAATGTCTGTGGCACCAGCAGGGGCCTCATGGAGAACCTCTACTAGGACAGCAAAGAGGGGAGATGTGGGATTGGAGCCCCCACACAGAGCCCCTGGGGCATTGCCTAGTGGAGCTGCGAGAACAGGTGCACAAAAGGTAAGAGTTTGGGATCCTCTGCCTAGATTTCAGAGGATCTGAGGAAACAACTGAATGTCCATGCAGATGTCTATGGTAGCACAGAGGCTTCATGGAGAATTTCTACTAGGACAGCACAGAGGGAGATGTGGGATCAGAGCCCCCACACAGAACTACTGGGGCATTGCCTAGTGGAGCTGTGAGAAAAGAACTACTGCCCTTCATATCCCAGAATGGTACATCCACAGACTACTTGTACTTTGCCCCTGGAAAAGCCACAGGCACTTAATGCTAGCCCCTGAAAGCACCCAAGGGGATTGTTACTTGCAGAACTAAAGGGGTAGAGCTGCCCAAGGCCTTGGGAACCCACCCCTTGCATCAGGGTGGCCTGGATGTGAGACATAAAGTCAAAGAAGATTATTTTGGAGCTTTAAGATTTAATGATTGCCCTCCAGGGTTTTGGATTTGTATTGGGCCTGTAGACCCTTTGTTTTGCTCAATTTCTTCCTTTTGGAATGGGAGAAATTACCTAATGCCTCTATGCCCATTGTATCTTGGAAGTAACTAATTTGTTTTTTATTTTATAGGCTGTGTTAGTCAGGGTTCTCTAGAGAAACAGAACAAATATATGTATATATGAAAGGGAGTTTATTCAAGAGAACCGATTCACACAAACAGAAGGTGAGTCCCACAGTAGGCCACCTGCAAGGTGAGGAGAAAGGAAGCCAATAGTGGCTCAGTCTGAGTCCCAAAACGTCAACAGTAGGAAAGCTGATAGTGTGGCCTTCAGTCTGTGGCGGAAGGCCCAGGATCCCCAGGCAAACCACTGGTATAAGTTCAAGAGTCCAAAAGCAAAATAACTTGGAGTCTGATGTTCAACGGCAAGAAGCATCCAGCATGGAAGAAAGATGAAGGCCAGAAGACTCAACAAGTCAACTTCTTCCACCTTTTTCTGCCTCTTTTTCTAGTTGTGCTGGCAGCCAACTGGATGGTGCCCATCCATATTGTTGGCGGGTCTACCTAAGGGTCGGTCTTTCTCTCCCAGTCTACTAACTCAAATGTAACCACTTCTGGCAATAATGAGAAACACCCAGATACACCCAGAAACAATACTTTGCATCCTTCAATACAATCAAGTTGATACTTAATATTAACCATCACACAGGCTTATAGGTGGAAGGCCTTGTCTCAGATGAGACTTTGGACTTGGACACTTGTGTTAATACTGGAAGGAGTCAAGGTGGGGACTGTTGGGATGGCATGATTGGTTTTGAAATGTCAGAAGAATGTGAGATTTGGGAGGGTCCAGAGGCATAATGATATGCTTTGAATTTGTAAAGTGTGTGGCCCTTCCCCCTTTGCTCTCTCTCTCTCTCCTGCTTCACCATGGCAAGATGTACTCACTTTCTCTTCTCCTTCCACTATGATTGTAAGTTTCCTGGGGCCTCCAAGTCATATATCCTGTTAAGCCTTTGAAACTGAGAGTTAATCAAACCTCTTTACTTCAAAAATTACCCAGTCTCATGTAGTTCTTTGTGGCAGTGTGAAAATGGACTAATACAATGGGTCAGATAAACTGGTGGAAATATTATTAATATTTTCTTCCTTTTTTTTCTTTTTAGCATTATACAATTTTCCAGGCAATACCACAGCAGTTGCAGCAAGTAGATGAGACAAAAGCAGCTTCTAGCAGGCTTCTAAAATTCAGAGGATGATAAACCTTTATCTTTATCCAGTGATCTTTGGTTTCCAGAGAGTAGAGCAAATATCCTCCCCATCCTCTTGTCTGTTCTTCCACAGTTTAATCCCATATACATTGCTGATCGTAATCAGGACACTAGAATTGTGACTCAAGGTCAGGTAACGGAGGTTTAAAAATAATGATAATAATAATAATAATAATAATAATAATAATAATAATAATAACAACAACAACAAGAAGAAGTGGGTTGCGGAGATTGCCAAGAAAAGAGTTTTCACGTGTGTGTGTGTGTGTGTGTGTGTGTGTGTGTGTGTGAAGCAGAAATATAGGATAACCTTTTTATCTTTTTAACCTGATAGAGGACATCTACAGAGAAAAAAAATAAACTGTAGGTAATATATTTACTGGTAAAATATTTGATTTATCTGAGGATAATGAGTGAAGAGAGTCCAGCATCACAATTTGTACTCAACATCATAATGGAAATCCTCTTCAGCATAAGATAAGAAAAGGAAATACAACTTATAAATATTGAAAGACAAGTAATAATAATAAAACTGTCCCTACTTGCAGATAACGTAATTGTCTATGCAGAAAGTCCCACGGAAGTTACTAAAAAGTTGCTTTGAACTAAAAGGTACATTTAAAAGAACTGAATAATGTATGATTAACACACATATATTGTATTGCTTAGTTTTCACACTGCTATAGTGATACTGCCTTAACTGGGTAATTTATAAAACAAGAAGGTTTAATTGGCTCACAGTTCCACATGGCTGGGGAGGCCTCAGGAAACTTACAATTATGGTGGAAGGTGAAGTGGAAGCTAGATATCTCTTACATGGTGGCATGCAAGAAAATGTCAATGAAGGGAAATAATGCCAAAAACTTTAAAACTATCAGATCTCATGAGAATTAAAAAAGCATGAGGGAAATTGCCTCCATAATGCAATCACCTCCCACCAAGTTCCTCCCTCAACACATAGGGATTAAAATTGAGATGATATATGGGAGGGGGAGGGGGAACACAGAGACAAAACAGATTATCACACCTCTGGCTTCTCTAAAATTTCATTTCCTTTTCACATTTCAAAACCAATCATGCCTTCCCAGTAGTTCCCAAAAGTTTTAACTCCTTTCAGAATTAACTCAAAAGTCCAAGTCCAAAGTCTCATCTGAGACAAGGCAAGTTCTTTCTGTCTATGAGCATGTAAAGTAAACAACAAGTTAGTTAATTCCAAGACACAATAGGGGTACAGGCTTTGGGCAAATGTTTCCATTCCAAATGGGAGAAATTGGCCAAAAAAACGGGGCTACAGGCCCCAAGCAAGTCTGAAACCTGGCAGGGCAATCATTAGATACTAAAGCTCTGAAATAATCTCCTTTGACTCTGTGTCTCACATCCAGGGAACACTGATGCAAGGGGTGAGATCTCATGGCATTGGTCAGATCAAACCCCTGTAATTTTTCAGGGTACAGCCCTTACAGCTGCTCTCACAGGCTGCTGTGGAGTGCCTGCATCATTTCCAGGTTTACAGTGCAAGATCTACATTTCTGAGGTCTCAGAGATGAAAATCCTCTTCTCACAGTTCCACTAGGCAGTTGCCCAGTGGGGACACTATGTTGGGGATCCAACCCCACATTTTCCTTTCACACTGCCCAAGCAGAGGTTATCAATGAGGGCTCCACCCCTGCAGCAGACTTCTGCTTGGACACCTGGGCACTTCCACACATTCTCTGAAATCTAGTCAGAGGTTCTTAAAGCTCAACTCTTGTCTTCTGTGCACCCATAGGCTCAACGCTACATGAAAGGGACCAAAGCTTGGGGTTTGAAACTTCTAAAGCAATGGCCTAAGCTGTATCTTGGCTCCTTTTAGCCAGGGCTGGAGATAGAGTAGTTGCAAGGCAGGGTGCCAAGTCCTGAGGCTACACAAAACAGCAGGGCCCTGGACAAGGCCTATAAAATTATTTTTTTCTCCTAGGCCTGTAGGCCTGTGATGGAAGGATGATATGGTTTGGTTCTGTATCCCCACCCAAATTTAATTGGGAATTGTAATGCTCAGGTGACAAGGGAGAGACGTGGTTGGAGGTGATTGGATCATGAGGATGGTTTCCGCCATGATGTTCTTATAATAGTGAATGCATTCTCATGAGTTCTATTGGTTTTATAACTGGCAGTTTTTCCTGCTCTCTTCTCTCTCCTGCCATCTTGTGAAGAAGGTGCTTGTTTCTCCTTCACCTTCTGCTGTTATTATAAGTTTCCTGAGGCCTCCCTAGTCATGTGAAACTGTGAGTTAATTAAGTCTTTCTTTCTTTTATTTATTTTTTATTTTTTTTGAGATGGAGTTTTGCTCTTGTTGCCCAGGCTGGAGTGCAATGGCACAATCTCAGCTCACTGAAACCTCCACCTCCTGGGTTCAAGCAATTCTCCTGCCTAATATTACAAGCATATGCCCCACACCCAAATAATTTTGTAATTTTAGTAGAGATGAGGCTTCTCCATCTTGGTCAGGCTGGTCTCAAAATCCCAGCCTCTGGTGGTTTGCCTACCTCAGCCTCCCAAAGCACTGGGATTACAGGCATGAGCCACTGCACACAGCCAACATCTTTTTTTTTTTTTATAACTTACCTAGGCTCATATGTTTCTTTACAGCAGTATGAAAATGAACAAATACAGTAAATTGGTCCTGGGAGTGGGGAACTGCTATAAAGTTAACCTGAAAATGTGAAAGCAATTTGAGAACTGGGTAATGGGAAGAGATTGGAATAGTTTGGAGGTCTCAGAAAAAGACAGAAAATGTGAAAAAAGTTTGAAACTTACTAGATAGTTTTGACCAAAATGCTGATACTGATATGGACAATGAAGTCCAGACTGAGATGGTCTCAGAGGGTGATGAATTTCCTTATTGGGAACTGGAGCAAAGGTCACTCTTGCTATGCTTTAGCAAAAAGACTGGTAGCATTTTGCCTCTGCCCTAGAGATCTGTGAACCCTTGAACTTGAGAAAGATAATCTGAAATTGAAACTTATGTTTAAAAAGAAAGCAGAGCAAAAAAGTGTGAAAAATTTGCAGCCTGACCATATGGTAGAAAACAAAACCATGTTTCCTGAAAGGAAATTCAAGCTGGCTGCATAAATTTGCATCAGTAACAAGGAGTTGAATGTTACGAGTCACCAAGTTAATGAAGAAAATGTCTCCAGGGCATCTCAGAGATCTTTGCAGCAGGCCCTCCCATCACAGGCCCAGAGACTTAGGAGAAAAAAATGGTTTTATGGTCCAGGCCAAGGCCTCCACTGCTTTGTGCAGCCTCAGGATTTGGTGCCCTGCCTCCCAGCAGTTCCAGCTTCAGCCCTGGCTAAAAGGGGCCAAGGTACAGCTTAGGCCATTACTTTTAGGGTGTAAGCCCAAGCCTTGGTAGCTTCCACGTGGTATTGGGCCTCTGGGTGCACAGAATTTCCAGAATTGAGATTTGGGAACCTCTGCCTAGATTTCAGAGGTTGTATCAAAACACCTGGATGTCCAGTTTCCAGACAGAAGTCTGCTGCAGGGGTGGAGCCATCATGGATAACCTCGGCTAGGGTAGTTTAGAATGTGGGGTTGGATCCGCCACACAGAGAACCCACTGAAGTACTGCCTAAAGGAGCTGTGAGAAGAGGGACACCTTCCTCCAGACTCCAGAATGCCAGATCCACTGACAGCTTACACCATGTGCCTGGAAAAGCCATAGACATTCAATGCCCACCATGAAAGCAGCCAGGGGTAGGGGAAAGTACCCTGCAAAGCCACAGAGGCAGAGCTTCTCAAGGTTGTGAGGACCCCTCCATTGCATCAACATGCCCTGGATGTGAGACAAATAATCAAGGAAATTATTTTGAAGCTTTAAGATTTAATGACTACCCTGAAGCTTTAAGCTTTAAGATTGCATGGGGCTTATAGCCCATTTGTTTTGGCCAATTTCTCCCATATGGAATGAGAACATTTATCCAATGCCTTTATGCCCATTATTTTCTGGAAGTAACTAACTTGTTTTTATTTTACATTTTCATGGATGGAAGGAACTTGCTTTGAATCAGATTAGAATTTGAAAATGGACTTTTGAATTAAAGCTGAAATTAATTAAGACCTTTGGGGACTTTTGGGAAGCCATAATTGGTTTTGAAACATGAAAAGGGCATGCGATTTGGGAGAGGCTAGGGGCACAATGATATGGGTCAGCTCTATGTTCCCAGCCAAATCTTATGTTAAATGGTAATCCCTAGGTGTCCCAGGAAGTGCCTAGTGCTGAGTGATTGAATCATGGGGATGGTTTCTCCCATGATGTAATTGTGACAGTGAGTGAGTTCTCACAAGATCTGATGGTTTTATAAGTGATGGTTTCCCCTGCTCTCTTCTCTCTTCTGCCACCTTGTGAAAAATGTGCTTGCTTCCCTTTCACCTTCTGCCATGATTGTAAGTTTCCTTAGGCCTCCCCAGTCATAGGGAACTGTGAGTCAATTAAACCTCTTTTTCTTTTTATACATTACCCAGTCTTGAGTAATTCTTTATATTAGTGTGAAAATGAACTAATACACAGGAGTTGCAGCAAAGATCTCTGGATATGCCCTGGAGATATTTTCTCCATTGTGTTGGCTATTAACATTCAGTTCCTTGTTACTCATGTAAATTTTTGCACCCGGCTTGAATTTCTCCCTTGAAAATGGGTTTTTCCTTTTTAACCACATGGTCAAGCTGCAAATTTTCCAAATTTTTACACTCTGCTTCCCTTTTAAACATAAGTTTCCATTTCAAACTATCTCTTCGTGAGTCCATATAACTGAATGTTTTCAGGAAAAAACAGGTCATCTCTTGAATGTTTTGCTGCCTAGACATTTCTTCTGCCAGATACCCTAAATCTTCTCTCTCAAGTTCAAAATTCCTCAGTTCTGTAGGGCCACCAGTCTCTTTGATAAAGCAGCACATGATTGAACCTTGCTGTAGTTCCCAATAAGTTCCTCATCTCCATCTGAGACCACTTCTGTCAGGACTTCAATGTTCATATCACTATCAGTATTTTAGTCAATACCATGCAACAAGCATCTAGAAAGCTCCAAACTTTCTCCTATTTTCTTGTCCTCTTCTGAGGCCTCCAAACTATTCCAACCTCTTCCTATTACCTAGTTCCAAAGTCACTTCCATATTTTCAGGTTGTCTTTATAGCAGTACCCGACTTCCAGTAACAATTATTTGTATTAGTTCATTTCCACACTGCTATAAAGAATCTACCTGAGACTGGGTAATTTATAACACAAAGAGGTTTAATTAACTCACAGTTTTGCATGGCTGGGGAGGCCTTAGGAAATCATGGCAGAAGGTGAAGGGAAAGCAAGGAACCTTTTCCATGGCGAAAGGTGAGAGAGAGACAGAGGGAAAGGGGAACTTGTAAACACTTTTTAAAACCACATATTGTGAGAACTAACTCACTCTCATGATAACAGCAAGGGAAAACTACCCCCATAATCATATCGCCTGGGTGAGAGTGAGTCTCTGTCAAAAAAAGAACAGAAAGAAAGATTAATTCTAGACTAATCCTATACCTAGCTATGGTTTTACAAATAATTTAAACATTTTTTAAATATTATGTTAGCAAAGTCACAGAATATATATTTATTGCATATAAATAGTGTATCTCTTTTGATTGACCTGTCAATATTTCCTCAAAGTTTATGCTTTATGTGTACTGCATATTTAATAAATGCTATTAAAATAATTTAACATGACGACACATTTCTGGAAATATCCTTTCAAGAATAAAGGTGGAGGCTTAAGCAGTGGAACAAGTTCACATTTTAAAAAATGATCTTATGACTCTATGAACCTTATGCTTTCAGAAATTTTATTAAAAAGAAAATAAAGGGCCGGGCACGGTGGGTCAAGCCTGTAATCCCAGCACTTTGGGAGGCCGAGACGGGCGGATCACGAGGTCAGGAGATCGAGACCATCCTGGCTAACATGGTGAAACCCCGTCTCTACTAAAAAATACAAAAAA
>NC_045438.1:77451924-77480467 GCF_002776525.5 Piliocolobus tephrosceles | reverse complement strand
GAGAAGTGTAAACCCGGGGGGGGGGGCCTCCAGGGGGGGGAACACCCCCCCCCCCCCCCCCCCCGGGGAAAAAGCAGCAAACCCCCGAAAAAAAAAAAAAAAAAAAAAAAAAAAAAAAAAAAGCAAGGTAAGTCAATAGCGAGTTATAGAAAGGAGTAGTCAGAGAAGGTTTCTCTGATAAGATCAAATATGAGAAGATATTTAAACGAAGTGCAAAGTAAATGAATATTTTATAGAGAGGAGAAATATTTCAGAACAAGGACAAGAATAACAAAGACCTTGAGATGCGAACTTCCCTGGCATATTTCAGGGCCAAAATTGTAGCTGTGGCATAGTGAACCATCGTGCAATTGGGAGGATATGAACTTAAAGAGGAAGCTGATGTGGCAGTAGGGCAGATCATGAAGAGATTTCCAGACTATACCTAGAGTTTCGGCATTTATTATTTGAGCAAAGACATTGTGAGATTTTGAGTTTAGATATAGATTTTGTTATGTTTTAATGGATAAAACAATTTGCCGAGGAGAGATTAAGGTGAGGTGGAGCATGAATGTGAGCAGAAAACTAATGATAAAGCTATTGAATTGGTTGAAAGAGAGGATAATGGTGATCCAGACTAGGAGGTAGCATTGAATATGAGATTGGCTCTAGGCGTATAAGGACCTTTTTGAGAAGAAAATTATAACCTTTTTTATGCCCCTGGAAGAGTGAATAAAGTGGAGTAACATAAAAGTAAATACAATTCATTGAACATAAAAATTAATTTCTTGACCAGAATTGTGGCTAAAACACAAAATTGGCTTCTTATATAGGATTAGATGTTTCCATACTAAATAAATGATCACTTAACAGTAGCGCTCTCCTTTCTGTCTTTCCCAGAATAAGCATTCATATCTTCAAGGAACGTTTTCAGTGGGATTAGTTTCCAGTTCTGGGTGCCTCTTTTGCATTATTTTTCTCATATATATATATAAAATAAAAAATTATTTTATAAAACTTTTACAGAAGTACTGAGGAAATCAACTTGATTTTCTCTGTGAAACATATCTATATATATACACACACATATGTATTTTAAATATATAGATGGCCTCCATCATATAATTGTTCTGTTTAATGACTTTTCCACTTGACAATGATGGGATAGCAATACTTATTTGGTACACTTCTTGACTTATGATGGGAATATGTCTATATCAAGTGATAACCCTATCATAAGTCAAAGAGCATCTGCATATTTTATATGTAATCATTTGTGTATATAATAATATACATATCCTATTTCACATGTATATTTTATATAAACATTTACAATAAAATTATATATAAATATTTGTATAGCATATTTATACATATATACAGCTAGCTACATATGTAAATATAAATAGATAATATATATAGTGTATATATGTAATGTATTCTATATAATAAGTATTAAATATACAGATACAACTCCTTTTATTGTGTGCTGCTTTTCTGCACTTCAGATATTGTGATCTTTGTAAGTTGGAGGTTTGTGCTAACCCTGCATCTAGCAAGTCCGTAATTGCCATTTTTCAAACAGCACATGCTCACTTCAGGTCTCTGTGTCACATTTTGGTAACTCTCAAAAAATTTCAACTTTTTCATTATTACATCTATTATGGTGATATGCAATCAGTGATCTTTGATATTACTATTATAATTGTTCTGGGGCACCACAAATTATGCTCATATTAAATGGTGTACTTAATTGATAAACATTGTATGTCCTGGCTGCTCCACTGCCTCACTATTCCCTCATGTTTCTTCCTCTCCTCGGACCTCCCTGAGACACAACAGTATTGAAATTAACCCAATTAGTAAAACTATCATGACATCTAAGTTTTCAAGTAAAAGGAGGAGTCACACATCTCTTACCTAAAATTAAAAGCTAGACATGATTAAAATTAGTGAAGAAGGCATGTTGAAAGCTGAGATAGGCCAAACACTAGGACTCTTGTGCCAGACAATTAGCCAAACTGTGAATTCAAAGGAAAAGTTCTTGAAGAAAATTAAAAGTGCTACTTTAGAAAATACACAAATGATGTTAAAAAATAAATCAAAGCATTCTTATTGTTGATATGGAGAAAGTTTGGGTGTTCTGGATAGAAGATCAAAGCTGTCACAGCATTCCCTTAAGTCAAAGCATAATCCAGAGCAAGGCCTTATCTCTCTTCAATTCTATGAAGGCTGAGAGAAGTGAGGAATCTACAGAACAAAAGTTTGAAGCTAGCAAAGATTAGTTCACACACTTTTTAAGTGAAGAACCATTCCCATAGCATAAAGTGCAACATGAAGCAGCAAGTGTTGATGGAGAAACTGCAGCAAGTTATTCAGAAGACCTATCTAAAATAATTCATGAAAATGGCTACACTAAACAACACATTCTTCATGTAGATTAAACGCCCTGTATTAGTGGAATCTGCCTTGTGAACTTTCATTGCTGCAAAGAAGTTGCCTGTTTTTGAAGCTTCAAAGGTCAGGTTGACTCCTTTGTCAGGGGCTAATACAACTAATGACTTAAAATTGAAGCCAATGTTTACTTTCCATTTTGAAAATCACGGAAATTTAGTTGTTTCAATGATCTGATAAAACTTGAATAGATGAGTAGCTGCTCCTTATGGATGAACAGTGAAAGTGGTTTCTTTAGATGGCCTCTACTTCTGGTGAAGATGCTATGAATATCACAGAAATGCCAACAAACAATTTCGAACATTATATAAACTTAGTTGATAAAACAGCAGCAGAATTTGAGAGGATTTACTACAATTTTGAAATAAATGTGGGCAAAATGGTGTCAAACAGCACCACATACTACAGAGAAATTTTTTCTTAAAAAACGAGTCAATCAACAAGGCAAAGTTCATTTTTGTTTTCTTCTAAGACATGGCCAGAGCTCCCCAAACTTCAGCAACCACCGCTCTGATTAGTCAGGAATCATCAACATTAAGGCAAGACCCTCCGCCACAAAAAGGTTATGACTTGCTAAAGGCCAAAATGGCAATTTCCAAGTAATGAAGTGTTTGTTAATTAAAATATGTACATTTTAAAGACACAATACTATTCCAAACTTAATAGAATACCATATAGTATAAACAGAAGATTTCTATGCATTAAGAAACCAAAAAATTTATGTGACTCATTTTATTATGATATTTGCATAATGGTGGTGATCTGGAACAAAACCTGTAATATTTTCCAGGTATGTCTGTATAATGTTACATATATATATTCAGTAGAATCTATTCTGTAGATTCCTCACCTCTCTCAGCCTTCATATATACATATATACATGTGTGTATATATAATGTGTATATGTGTGTGTGTGTGTGTGTGTGTATGCACACACAGAATTGGAGCTTGAGCTTTTTGTGTGTGATGCCCTCCCTTCTTTTCAATCTTCTTCTTATCTTTGCAATCAGAGAAATTGTATCCTCTTTGCTCATTTTCTGTCAGATTTTAAAAAGACTGATAGGATCTTTTATCTGCATCTTCTTTTTCTTCCTCTCCTTCTTCTTCTATCCATTGACCTGCCTTCTGTCAAATTAATTATTTTTTATACGATGAATAAAAGAATTCACTTTTTAGCCTTCAACTGCTAACTTTCTGCTTCTGAATTTAATTCTCTCATCTTGACCTATCATTGTTTTTCTTAATTGAAATTTTCATGCAAATGTCAGACAACTTTATCAATGTGTATCATTGAGTTAGTTACTCATGCAGCTATTCCTTGTGCTCTCTATGCGAATTATACTTTCCAGGCTCTCTTGTGATCTGAATTTGAGGTAGTTTTGACCAATGAAAGGTTCTGCTAAGGTATTAGACTTGGTCATAAAAGCTATAGTACCTCCTTCTTTCTGCTTCAGGGGTATCTCTAGAAGTAGCTATCTTTTCTTCACAGTTCCAACAACCTCCAGGAAGGCCTATCCTTCACAGTGCCAGCTGCAGCCAGTGGTCCTGCTCTTGGCTTCTTGCACCTCCATTTCTCCATTATATATAGAGCCTTAAAGATGGGAGTGGTTTCCTGCTATTACTAAATTTGGATTGCCTCAATGTCTCCTTCCAACATTTTAGTTCTTCCTATACCTTAGGAACTAGTTGTACTATTCATGTTACCTACTTTTTCCATTGTTATAAATGATATCATAATTATCCTGACTTCAGCTTCAAACACAATGATGTCAGTTTCTAAAAATCACGCCATCATGTCATTTCTTCCACTGTGAAATGAGCAGAAGTAACAGGTACATATAATAAAGTGATGGTTCAGGCAATCAAATAATTTATAATCTACTTTACATAAATCTTGTTTAATATTTTTAAATAACTTGAGATATGGTTATTAAAATCTCATCTTTCTGATGTCTGAATAAGTTTGAAGATGCTAAATAACCATTCTGAGATCAAACAGCAGGTAGGTAGAGAAGCTGGTATTTAAAATGATGTTGTTTTGGCTCATATTATTTTATTTATAACATAAATTAATAAAATCAATTGATTAAGAACATTTGCCACAAACAATAATTATTTTTGTAAACACACCCTGACATACAGAGATAACAATAGCATACATGATGATTCCTTATTTAATCAGCTAGTTAGAAATCTTTCAGGTTCTTACTCTATGGACAAATTTGTGTAAACATTAGCAAATATGTCCATTTATTTGTTATTCTCTTCTCCCCCACCAGGGAAAGCAATAAAAATAATGTCAATTCCAAAAGAAGATCCATGCATGTATTCTTAAATGTTTCAGAAGAAAAATAAATTTTATCTATTTTATCCAAATATATTCAGAAAATTGCTACTTCCACTAAATACCAATAGGTTTTCTATAAATCGCTTTGAGCAGTATGGCTATTTTCATGATATTCATTCTTCCTATTCATGAGCAGGGGCATGGGATGCTTTTCCATTTGTTTGTGTCATCTCTGATTTATTTGAGCAGTGGTTTGTAGTCATCCTTGAAGAGGTCCTTCACTTCTCTTGTTAGCTGTATTCCTAGGTATTTTTTGTGTGTGTGTGGCAATTGTAAATGGGAGTTCATTTGTGATTTGGCTCTCAGTTTGACTGCTGTTGGTGTATAGTAATGCTAGAAATATCTGCACATTGATTTTTTATCCTGAGAGTTTGCTAAAGTTGCTTATTAGCTTAAGAAGTTTTGGAGCTGAGACAAAAGGATTTTCTAGATATAAAATCATGTCATTTGCAAATAGAGATATTTTCACATTCTCTCTTTCTATTTGAATATATTTTATTTATTTCTCCAATTGCCCTGGCCCAAAATTCCAACAACATGCTGAACAGGAGTGATGAGAGATGGCATTTTTGTCAGGTTCCAGTTGTCAAGGAGAATACTTCCAGCTTTTGTCCATTGTGTAAGATATTAGTTGTGGGTTTATCATATATCACTCTTATTATTTTGGGATATATTCCTTAAATACCTAGTTTATAGAGAGTTTTTAACATGAAGGAACATTAAATTTTATCAGGCATTTTCTGCATCTATTGAGATAATCATGGTTTTTGTCTTTAGTTCTGTTTATGTAATGAATCACATTTATTGATTTGCATATGTTGAACCATATTTGTATCCTGAGGATGAAGCCTACTTGATCATGGTGGATAAACTTTTTGATGTGCTGCTGGATTTGGTTTGTTATATTTTATTGAGGATTTTTGCATTGAGGTTCACCAAGAATATTCATTTGAAGTTTTCTTTTTTTGTTTTATCTCTGCCGGGTTTTGGTATCAGGATGATGTTGGCTTCATAGAATGAGTTAGGTAGGAATCCCTCCTTTTCAGTATTTTGGAATAGTTTCAGTAGAAATGGTACCATCTCTTCTTTGTACCTGTGGTAGAATTCAGCTGTGAGTCTGTCTGTTCCTGGGAATTTTTTTGATTAGTAGGCTATTTATTACTACCTCAATTTTACAATTCATTTATTGGTCTATTCAGCTATATATTTTTCTTTCTGGCTCAGTCTTGGTAGGGTTTATGTTTCCAGAAATGTATTCATTTTTTCTAGATTTTCTTGTTTATGTGAATAAAATTGTTTACTGTATTCTCTGATGGTTGCTTATAATTCTGTGGGGTCAGTGGTGATATCCCCATTATCATTTCTGATTATGTTTATTTGAATCTTCTCCCTTTCCTTCTTTGTCCAGCTACTGGTCTATTTTATGAATCTTTTTTCAAAAAAAAAAAAAAATAGTTGCTGGATTTGTTGATTTTTTTTTAAGGGTTTTTCATGTCTCTATCTCCTTCAGTTTATCTCTGATCTTGATTATTTCTTTCTTCTGCTTGCTTTGAGGTTTGCTTGCTGTTGGTTCTCTAGTTCTTTTAGCTGTGACATTAGGTTGTTAGCTTGAGATCTTTTTAGCTTTTTGATGTGGGCATTTCATGCTATAAATTTCACTCCTAACACTGCTTTAGCTGTTTCTCAGAGATTCTGGTATGTTGTATCATTGTTCTCATTAGTTTCAAAAACTTATTGATTTTTCCCTTAATTTAATTATTTAATCAATATTAATTCAGGTGCAAGTTATTCAATTTTCATATTGTGTGGTTTTGAGTATATTTCATAATCTTTTAGTTTGACTACACTGTGGTCTGAGAGACTGTTATGATTTCAGTTCTTTCAAATTTGCTGAGGAGTGTTTTACTTCAAATTATGTGGTTCAGTTTTACAGTAAGTGCCATGTGGCAATGAGAGGAGTGATATTCTATTATTTTGGGGTGGAGAGATCTGTAGATATCTATCAAGTCTGCCTGATTCAGAGCAGAGTTCACATTCTGTATATATTTGTTAATTTTCTGTCTCAGTAATTTGTCTAATATTGTCAGTGTGGTGTTAAAGTCCCTACTATTATTGTGTGGGAATCTAAATCTCTTTGAATGTCTCTAAGAACTTGCTTTATGAATCTGAGTGCTCCTGTATTGGGTGCATATATATTTCAGACAGTTAGGTCTTCTTGTTGAATTGATACCTTTACCATTATATAATGCCCTTCTTTGTCTTTTTTGATTTTTGTTAAAGTCTGTTATGTCAGAAACTAGGATTGCAACCCCTGTTTTTCTTCTGTTTTCCATTTGGCTTCATAAATCTTCCTCCATCCCTTTATTTTGAGCCAATGTGTTTCTCTGCATGTGAGATGGGTCTCTTGAAGACAACATATTGATGATAGTTGGTTCTTTCTTTAGCTTGCCATTCTGTGTCTTTTAATTGGGGCATTTAGCCCATTTACATTTAAAGTTAATATTACTGTGTGGATTTGATTCTGTCATCTTGATGCTAGTTGGTTATTTTGCAGACTTGTTTATGTGGCTGCTTCATAGTGTCACTGGTCTGTGTATTTCAGGGTGTTTTTGTAGTGGCTGGTAACATTTTTTCCTTTCCATATTTAGTGCTTCCTTCTGGAGCTCTTGCAAGGCATGTCTGGTGGTAACAAATTTCCTGAGCATTTGCTTGTCTGAAAAATATCTTATTTCATCTTTGCTTATATAGCTTAGTTTTGATGGATATGAAATTCTGGGCTGGAAATTATTTTCTTTTAAGAATATTGAATATTGGCCACCAATCTCTTCTGGCTTGTAAGGTTTCCTCTGAGAAGTCGATGTTATTCTGATGGGCTTCCCTTTGTAGATCACCTGGACTTTCTCTCTGGCTGCTCTGAATATGTTTTCTTCCATTTCAACCTTGGAAAATCTGATGATTACAGTTCTGGAGAATAATCTCCTTATGAAATATTTTACAGGGTTCTCTGCATTTCCTGAATTTTAATGTTGGCTTGTCTTGCTAAGTTAGGGAATTTCTCCTGGATAATATCCTGAGGTATGATTTCCAACTTGGTTCCATTCTCCCAGTCTTTCAGGTACCCTTCTCAGTCATAGGTATAGTCTCTACATAATCCCATATTTTTGGAGGTTTTCTTCATTTCTTTCTTTTTTTTAGTATTATTATTATACTCTAAGTTCTAGGGTACATGTGCATAACGTGCAGGTTTGTTACATATGTATACTTGTGTCATGTTGGTGTGCTGCACCCATCAACTCATCAGCACCCATCAACTCATCATTTACATCAGGTATAACTCCCAATGCAATCCTTCCTCCACTCCCCTCCCCATAATAGGCCCCCGGTGTGTGATGTTCCCCTTCCCGAGTCCAAGTGATCTCATTGTTCAGTTCCCACCTATGAGTGAGAACATGCAGTGGTTTTTTTTTTTTTTTCTGTTCTTGTGATAGTTTGCTGGGAATGATGGCTTCCAGCTGCATCCATGTCCCTACAAAGGACACAAACTCATCCTTTTTTATGGCTGCATAGTATTCCATGGTGTATATGTGCCACATTTTCTTAATCCAGTCCGTCACTGATGGACATTTGGATTGATTCTAAGTCTTTGCTATTGTGAATAGTGCCACAATGAACATACGTGTGCATGTGTCTTTATAGCAGTATGATTTATAATTCTTTGGGTATATACCCAGTAATGGGATGGCTGGGTCATGTGGTACTTCTAGTTCTAGATCCTTGAGGAATCACCATACTGTTTTCCATAATGGATGAACTAGTTTACAATCCCACCAACAGTGTAAAAGTGTTCCTATTTCTCCACATCCTCTCCAGCACCTGTTGTTTCCTGACTTTTTAATCATTGCCATTCTAACTGGTGTGAGATGGTATCTCATTGTGGTTTTGATTTGCATTTCTCTGATGGCCAGTGATGACAAGCATTTTTTCATGTGTCTGTAGGCTATATGTATGTCTTCTTTTGAGAAGTGTCTGTTCATATCCTTTGCCCACTTTTTGATGGGTTTTTTTTGTTTTTTTCTTGTAAATTTCTTTGAGTTCTTTGTAGGTTCTGGATATTCATTTCTTTTTATCATTTTTTTTCTCCGTAATTGTCTGCCTGTCTTATTTCAGAAAGATGGTCTTGAAGCTCTGAGATTTTTCGCTCTGCTTGGTCTATTCTGCTATTAATACCTGTCATCGCATTGTAGAGTTTTTGTAGTGTGTTTTTCAGCTCTAGCAAGTTGGTTGTGTTCCTCTCTAAACTGGCTATTCTGGCTGTCAGCTCTTGTATTGTTTTATCATGATTCTTAGCTTCTTTTTGTTGTGTTACAACATGCTCCTTTCACTCAGTAGAGGTGCTGCAGTCATTTGGAGCAGAAGGGGCACTTTGGCTTTTTGAGTTTTCATTGTTTTTGTGTTGACTCTCATCTTTGTGAGTTTATCTGCCTTAATTGTGGCTGCTGACCTTTGACGGGGTTTTTGTGGGGTCTTATTTGTTGATGTTGTTCTTATTATTTTCTAACCATCAGGCCACTCTTCCATATAGTGGCTGTGGTTTGCTTGGGGTCCACTCCAAACCCTAGTTGCCTCAGTTTATCCTGTACCTGCAAGTATCACCAACGAAGTCTGCAAAACAGCAAAGATGACAGCCTACTCTTCCCTCTGGAAACTTCATTCTAGGGGGTTACTGACCTGTTGTCTGTGCAAACACTCTTGGAGAAAGTGGCTGGAGATGCCTATTGGGAAGTCTCACCCAGTTAGGAGGAATGGGATCAGGGACTCACTTAAAGGAGCAGTCTAGCTGCCTTTTGGTAGACCAGGTGTGCTGTGTTGAGGATCCCTTCAGCTCTTGCTTGATATGGGTTCTCCAGGCCCCAGAGGCTAGACTGATGGAGAAGCCAGAACAGCTAACATGGCAGCCTGCCCCCCGCCCACAGGGACTCTGTCCCAGAGGGAAATTAGAGATCTATCTGTAGAAAACTGGTTGGGGTGTCAGAAGTCCTGACTGGGATGTACAGCCCAGTGAGGAGGAATAGATAGATCAGGGTCCGGCTTAAAGAAGCAGTCTGGCCAAGATCTGGCAAACAGGCTGTGTTGCATTGGAGAGACCCTTCCTCACAGAGACCTTTTGAACCCTCCAAAGCTGGAGAGACTGAGTTGATTGAATTGTAGAGATGGCAGCTGCCCCTCCCCAGGTAGCTCCTTCCCATCTCAGGTAGACTCCACCCTGTTGCCATTGGCTGGATGGAATTTCAAGCCAATGGGTCTTATCGTGTGACATGCTGCGGAAGTGGGGCCTGAAAAACGATGCTGCTTGGTTCCCTAAATTCAGCCCCCTTCCTAGCGGGTATGCACGGACCTCCTCCTACCTTTCCTGAGTTGCAGACACTCTTATTGAAGATTTTGGGCCAGAGTATGTAAAGCTCCTGGGTCTCTGTGTGTGCTTGAGAAGCTGTTCTGCCAAGACTTCACACAGTTCTACGTGTCAGACCCAAGGCCCTGGTGACGTGGACCCATGAGAGGATCTCCTGATTCTCAGGTTGCAAAGATCCCTGGGAGGAGCGTGATTTCACAGGCAGGGTCGTACAATCACTCACCACTTCCCTTGGCTGGCGGTGGGGATTCCCTTGGCTCCATGTTGCTCCATGGTGGGCCATCGCCCCACCCTTTTTTTCTTTATTCTCCGTGGGTCGAGTTGTTTGTCTAAGCAGTCCCAGTGCCATAACTTGGATATTACAGTTGAGGGTGCAGGCATTCAGTCTTCCCTTTCCTTCCTCTCCATAAACGCTGAGGACCACAGCTGTTTCTAATTGTCCAGCTTGGCTCCCTCTCTGCCTAAAGAGACGTTTAAAGTATATGTTTCTATTTAGTCATCTAATCTTGCATTCTGTTTATTGGCATCTTAATCTTACTAATAATTAACTTGTGTTAACATAGCTACTATGGGGTGGAGTATGGATTGGAATCCAGGTCTACCTTTTTTTTTTTTTGAGACGGAGTCTGGCTCTATCGCCCAGACTAGAGTGCAGTGGCGCCATCTCCGCTCACTGAAAGCTCCACCTCCCAGGTTCACGCCTTTCTCTTGCCTCAGCCTCCCGAGTAGCTGGGACTACAGGCGCCCGCCACCAAACCTGGTTAACTTTTTCTTTTCCTTTTTGTATTTTTAGTAGAGACAGGGTTTCACTGTGTTAGCCAGGATGGTCTGGATGTCCTGACCTAGTGATCCGCCCTCCTCAGCCTCCCAAAGTGCTGGGATTACAGGTGTGAGCCACCGCACCCAGCCCAGGTCTACCTTTAACAACATTTACACACACATATGAGAATCTATTTTCTTCCTCTACTCAGCCACTATAAAAATTCCGATACTCACTCATTGATTTCATGATTCCATTTCACAGTCATATGCTTTAAGTTAGTCAAGCTAGAAATCTTGCATGAAATTTTTATATCTACTATAATTATTGAGGTGTAAATTACAAAGAGCCTGGTATAACTAAGGTATGAATGTAATGTATAGGAATGTCTCTGTATGAGTGTATACGTAAAATAGAACAATTCAGAAAAAGCAGATATAATGCAAAGAACCGTGTGTGTATGCATATACACATATATTCATACATAAAAATACTTTAAACTTTTATAATTTTTCAACTATTCTTAAAGAATAATATTAGTGGGATGATGGCATAGGATATATCAGTTTTATTTCATCCACAAAAAACAATTAGACTGCCATACACACGTGAAAATAATCTTGGGAAAGCTCAAGAGTCCATTTAAGAACCTGCAGCAATACTATAGAGCAAAACAAGGAAGAATAAACACAGAGAAAAAATTACAGAGAACATCAGCATAACTGAGTCATCTGGAGACTGCTGTAAACCAAAGAAAGGTAGGGGCTATTGCTATCAGCTGCATAGTGGGTACCATCATGGTCCCCAGTTGTCTGTCTGGCATAAAGCTTGCAGCTTTCACCACTGAGGTAGCCAACAGCCATCACTGTTGCAGACACATCAGAGAAAGATACGCTGCTGTGCTGCATCCACATATCTAAGAAGGAGCCACTGTTATCTTACTTTATGACTGGGTTCACCACCTTCCTCAGCCACATACATGCCTGAGACTCCATAGTTATGACTACACTATGTATGCTCACAAACTCCAGTTCTGCAGCCATTCCATGTATCCTCATCTTCAAGACTCAAGCTCTACAGAAGCACAGTATGCATCATGCACATCCATATCTCAAATAATGGAGTCACTACCACTGCAGGCTAGCCCCAGCCCAGGCCATAAAACCTCAATTACTCTATGCATGCCCGTGCTACATACAGACCCCATCTCCCCTGCCACTTATAAGAGTGCCTGTACCTGGGACAACGGTGGAACTGCTAATTCCAGCTAGTTCATCCCCAGGAACCTGGAGACCCTGTCTCTTTGGGCATGGCTGCACTCCTGACTTCAGCTCCACAGATGCAACACATGCACACTAACTCTTCAGATGCCAGGGCCACTGCTTCTATGGGCTAGTCTATACCCCAGGCCCTAAAGCCATGATGTTCCTTTACTCACCCTCATTCCTGACTTTGTCTCCACTGCTCCAGCATGACCATGACTCAGACACTAGAGCCACTGCCACAGCAAGCTAGTTCATGCACCTGGCTTTGGAGCCAACATCACTGCCTGTGGGCCCATGCACAGTGCCCACCTTCATGGCTCCTCTATAAGCGCCTGAAGACACAGATGCTGCAGCCTCTGCTTCAGTAGGAACATCACCTACTGGTGGTCCCCAGAGCAATGTTAGCTCTGCAGGTGCCCATAGTCCAGAATCTTGCTTTGCAGCATTGCTGTGAACATCTGCAGTAGGACACAAGAGCCACCAACCTAGTGGGAGCAACAAAACCAAGACTCCAGAGCTACTGTAGCTCTATGCACTTCCATTATCTGTAACCTGGTTCCCTGACAGCTCCACAAACACTCACAGCTGGAACACAGATACCAACTTGGCATCAGTGGATGCTTATGCCCAGTACATTGGTGCCATTGCTACCACGAACCCAAAGGCCATGCCATCTTCATGTGTGCTTGCAATCTAGACCCCAGTTCCCTGAGCAAAACATGAATTCTTCACATCAGATAATGGTGTCACAGCCACTGCAAATATTCCTGTAAGTCAGACTCAGTGACAAAAGGTATCCCCTCCACCATGACTTCCCCCAGTGAGACAAAAAGAGATATGGAAGACTCTGGTAACCTTCATTACCAAATATTCCAGTAGCTCTCAGAACCACTGTGAATACCCACTGTGAATTGGCAACTGAGGACCCCTGCAATCTTTGTTGATGTTGACCTCAACTGACAGAGGTGCACAAAGATTATAGCACTATGTCGACACTGGAGACAAAACCACGCAACCCCCCAGCTAGTGCCCTCACACTCAACTACTGGTAAAGGTATAAACTGATTAAAACTAGTCTGTGAAACCTGGAAGGCATGACTGCTTCATCAGATGTGCTTATATCGTGCAAGGTAAGAAGAAACATGAAACAATGAAGAAAATATAACACCACCAAAGGAACACAATGATTTTCCAATAACCAGCCAAAATCAAATATATATTTATGAAATGTCTGAAAATAAATTCAAAATAACTGCTTTAAGGAAGCTCAGCGAACTATAATAGAACACAGAGAAACAGCTTAATAAAATCAGAAAAACAACACACAAACAAAATTAGAGTTTTAACAGAGACTGAAATCTTAAAAAATAATAGAACAGAAACTGTGAAGCTGAAGGATACAAAAATTAAATTTTAAAAATACAATAGAATGTATCAACAGCACAATTGATCAAGCAGAAGAAAGAATTTGTGAACTTAAATAAAGATTAATTAAATATATCCAGTCAGGTGCTGGGCGCAGTGGCTCATGCCTGTAATCCCAGCAGCTTGGGAGGCCGAGGTGGGCAGATCACGAAGTCAGGAGATCAAGACCATCCTGGCTAACACGGTGAAACCCCATCTCTATTAAAAATATTTTTAAAAAATTAGCCGGGCATGGTGGCAGGCACCTGTAGTCCCAGCTACTCGGGAGGCTGAGGCAGGAGAATGGCATGAACCCGGGAGGCGGAGCTTACAGTGAGCGGAGATGGCACCACTGACTCCAGCCTTGGCAACAGAGCAAGACTCTGTCTCAAAAAAAAAAAAAAAAAAAAAAAAAAAAATCCAGTCAGTGGGTAAAAATAAAAACAAAGAATGAAAAAGAATGAAGAAAGCCAATGGGTTTTATGGGTCACCATCAAGACAGCTAATATCTATATTATGGAAATATCAGAAAGAGAAGAAAGTGAAAGAAAGCTTACTTGAAGAAACAATAGCCGAAAACTCCCCAAATCTGAGCGAAGATATACAGATAATATTAGACTTACAACCATTTCACTTATGATTTTTCAACTTTATAATTTTGCAAAAGCAATATTCATTCAGTAGAAACTCCAAGGTACTTCAAGTGCGCTTAAAACCATGCTTTTTTTCACTTTCAATACAGTGCTCAAAAAATTTGCATAAGCTATTTCTCACTTTATTTTTAAATAAACTTTGTGTTTAATTATTTTGCCCAACTGTAGGCTAGCGTTCTGAGCACATTTAAGGTAACCAAGTCTAAGCTATGATCTTCAATAGGTTAGATGTATTAAATGCATTTTTTACTTACAAAATGTTCAACTTATAAGAAGTTTATAGGAATATAAATTCATTGCAAATCAGGGAGTGTCTGTAAATATCTAGGCACAGGAAGCTTAAATAACTCAAATTAGATTCAACACAAAGAATACTTTACCAAGGCACATTATGTCAAACTGTCAGAAATCAAGGATGAAGAGGTAATCTTGAAAGTAGAAAGATAAAATAAGTGTAATAAATACAAGGGAAATTTTTTAAGGCTACAAATTAATTTTTCAGCAGAAATAAGCAAGGAGAAGATATGATTATGTATTAAATGTGCTGGTGGGGGAAAAAAAACAAACTTTCCAACCAAAATATATTTTATCTGGAAAATACATCATTCAGAAACGGTGAGATAAAGGCTTTCCTAAATACACGGAAACTAAGGGAGTTCACTACCAACAGACTTGTCTTACAAAAAAATTCTAAAGACAGTTCTTCAAGCTGAAACAAAATGATACTAATTAGTAACATGAGAACATATGAAAGTTTAAAATTCACTTGAAAAAGTAAATACCCAGTCAACTACAGTATATTCTAGTACTGTGAAAATGTTGTGTAATACATTTATACTTTTCGTATATAGGTTTAAAAAATCATTAAAAATCATGATGGATACAATAATTTGGTAAGAAGTACACAATAAAAACATATAAATTGTGAGAGAAAAACCATTAAGATATGTGAAAAGTAAAAGTGTAGATTTTTTATGTATTGAGTTCTTTTCAGCTTAAAATATACTTTGGTAACTATCAGGTATTTTGTGTAATCCTCATAGTAATATGAAACCAAAAACCTATAGTACATACCAAAATGAAACAAAACAAAGAAATAAAAGTGTACTATTACAGGACATCATCAATTTTTAAAAGAAGGCAGCAAGAGTGGAAGAAGAGAACAAAATACATGCAAAACAACAAGAAAATCATTTAATGAAATAACAGTAATAAGCTCTTACCTGTCATTAGTTACCTTGAATGGAAATGAATTACATACAAAATAATCCTTCTCGATTACATAGACATTGAATGGCAGAATGGATACAAAACCAAGACCCAATTACATGCTGCCTACAATGGACTCACTTCAGCTTTAATGACACATATAAACTGAAAGTAACGGGATATATAATAAAGAATGAGTTAATTAATCATGAGGTTATACTTTTACATACATATTTATCAAACATTGAATCAACCAAAAATACATAAATATTAATACTTCTTAACAAAGGAACAACAATACAAAAATAATGGAAGATTTTATTAACCCACTTTCAGAAACAGAAATGTGATCTAGACCAAAATTAATAAGAAAATATTGCTGGGCCATAAAATGAATCTCAACAAATTTAAAATTAAAATCATGATGGGGGAAGGGGCCAAAGGATGTCCTCTCTCACCAATCCTATTCAACATAGCACAAGAGTCATGGCCAGAGCAATCAGCAAAGAGAAAGAAAGAAGAGGCATCCAAATAGGAACAGAAGAAGTCAAATGATCTCCCTTTGGAAACAATATGATTCCATACTTAGAAAACTCCAGAGTCTCTTCCAAAAAGCTCCTTGAACTGATCAGCAATTTCAACAAAGTTTCAGAATACAAAATCAATATATAAAAACAAATATTATTTCAATACACCAACAACAACCATGCTGAGACCCAAATCAAGAACATAATCCCATTTATAATAGCTACAAAAATAATAAAATACCCAGGAATACAGCTAAAGAAGTGAAAGATCTCTACAATGAGAATTACAAAATGCTGCTCAAAGAAATCAGAGAAGACAAAGATAAAAGGAAAAACATTCCATACTTATGACTAGAAAATGTCAATATTGCTAAAAATGGCCATATTTCCCAAAGCAATTTACAGATTCAATGCTATTCCTATCAAACTACCAATTACATTCTTCACAGATTAGAAAAATCTATTTTAAAATTCATATAAAACCAAAAAAAAAAAAAAAAAAAAAAAAAAAGCCTGAATAGCCAAGGCAATCCTAAGCAAAAAAAATAAATCTGGAGGCATCACATTACCCAATTTAAAACTATATTACAAGGGTACAATGACCCGAACAGCATGGTACTGGTACAGAAGCAGACACAAACCAATGGAACAGAATGGAGAGCCCCAAGATAATGCTGCACACCTAAAACCATCTGATCTTTGTCAAACCTGACCAAAAAAAAAAAAAAAAAAAAAAAAATGGGGTAAAGATTCTCTATTCAATAAATGGCTCTGGAATGACTGGATAGCCATATGCAGAAGATTAAAATCAAACTCCTTCCTTACACATATACATAAATCAACTCAAGATGCATTAAAGACTTAAATGTAAAACCTAAAAGTATAAAAACCCTGGAAAATAACCTAAGAAATACTATAATGGACCTAGGAACTGGCAACGATTTCATGGTGGAGATCCCAAAACAAATTGCGACAAAAACAAAAGTTGGCAAATGTGACCTAGTTAAACTAAAGCTCTGCACAGCAAAGGAAACTATCAACACAGTAAACAGACAACTTTCAGAATGGGACAAAATATTTGCAAACTATGTATTCAACAAAGGTCTAATATCCAGACTGTAAGGAACTTAAATGAATTTACAAGCATAAAACAACTCCATTAAGAAGTGAGCAAAGGGCATGAAGAAACACTTTGAAAAGAAGATATACATGTGGCCAACAAGCATATGAAAAAATACTCAATATCACTAACCATTAGAGAAATACAATTCAAAACTACAATGAGATACCACCTCACAGTAGTTAGAATGACTATTACTAAAAAGTAAAAAAATAACAGATGTTGGCCAGATTGCAGAGAAAACAGAATGCTTATACACTGTTGGTGGAAATGTAAAATAGTTCAGCAATTATGGAAAGTGTGATGATTCCTCAAAGAACTTAAAATAGAATTACCATTTGACCCAGCTATCCCATTATTGGGTATATAACCAAAAGAATATAAATGACTCTATTATAAGGACACATGCATGTGTATATTTACTGTAGCACTTCACAATAGCAAAGACATAAAATCAATCTAAAAGTTCATCAGTGGTTGACTGGATAAAGAGAATGTGGTAGATATAAACCATGGACTACTATGTAGCCATAAAAAAGAACTAAATTGTGTTCTTTGCAGCAACATGATGGAGCTGAAGGCCATTATCCTAAGAAAACAAATGCTAGAACAGAAATCCAAATACCACATGTGCTCACTTATAAATGGGAGCTAAACGATGAGAACAAAAGAACACAAAGAGGGAAACAACAGACACTGGGGTCTACTGAGGGTAGAGTATAGGAGAAGCAAAGCGAGAGCATAAAAAAAAATACCTATTGGGTATGATCCTAATTACTTGAGTGATGAAATAATCTGTACACTACACCTTCATGACACAGTTTTACTTATAACAAACCATCACATGTATCCCTCAACCTAAAATAAAAACTAAAAAGACAATAATAGTAATCATAAAATTATCCAGGTGAATCAATTCCATGGAAATTACATTTGGTATAGAAAATATGCACACAATTCTTCACTGTAGCATTATTATTAATATTATTATTATTTTGAGATGGAGTCTTGCTCTGTTTCCCAGGCAGGAGCGCAGTCGTGTGATCTTGGCTCTCTGCAACCTCCACCTCCCAGCTTCAAGCAATTCTCCTGCCTCAGCCTCCCGAGCAGCTGGGATTACAGGCACCTGCCACCATGCCTGGATAACTTGTATTTTTAGTATAAACAGGGTTTCTCCATGTTGGCTAGGCTGGTCTCAGACTCCTGATCTCATGTGATCTGCCTGCCTCAGCCTTCCAAAGTGCTGAGATTACAGATGTTAGCCACTGTAGTTAGACAGCATTATTTTCAATAGTGGAAAATTATAAGAATCTAAAGTTTCAAAAAGGGTGAAATACTGGCAAACCCGAGTTGGTCCACTGCAGAAATATTATAAAGCCAATGGAAATATTATAAAACCACAGTTATGAAGATTATATTATAACCTGAGAAAAGCTTATGGAATAATGCTCAAGTTGAAAAGACTAGCTATATAAAGCAATCTGCATTAAAATATATTACATAAAAAAGAAAACTTAAAATGTTAAATAAGCAACTCAAGAAAATCATATCAAGTATCTTTTTTACTACAGTGGTATGAAACTAGAAATTCATAGCAGGAAGAATTTTGAAAAATTCACAAATGTGTGGAAATAAAGCAACACACTCCTGAATCACCAGTGGGTCAAAGGAACACAGTAATTTTCCAGTAACTAATCCCAAGAAATGGAGAATTATGCATTGGCTGACAACTAATTCAAAGTAATTGCTTTTAGGGAAACTTAGTGTAGTACAATAAAACACAAAGAAACTACTCATTGATATTAGAAACACAGTAAAGTGACAACCTTTATCCACTGGTTGGTCAGGAATGTGTTGTTTGATTTACACATATTTGTGAATTATTCAAAATTCTTCCTGTTACTGATACCTAGTTTCATAGTTTCATAGCATTTGTAGTAAAATCAAACAAAAAATTTAAAAATAGCTTGAGACAAACAAAAAATGGAAACACGACATACGAATACCAAAGAAAGGAGCCAAAGCAGTTTTAAGGAGATAAGGGGAGTGTTATAACAATAAATGTCTATGCTAAAAAAGCAAAAGATATCAAACAACCTAATGTTGCAACTCAAGGAGCTAGAAAAAGAGGAACATAGTAAGCTCAAAGTTAGCAGAAAGAAGAAAATAGCAACTATAACAGAAGAAACAAGATAGAAACTAGAAAAACAACAAAAAGGTAAACACAACTAAAAGTTGTCTTTTGAATGAAATTGTCCTACTTTTAACTTGATTAAGAAAAAAAGATAAAAGACCCAAATAAAATCTGAAATGAAATAGGGGATATTACAATTGATACCATAGAAATACAAATGTTCATATGAGACTACCATGAACAATGTACTCCAAAAAAATTGAATAACATAGCAGAAATGTATAAATTTCTAAAAAAATAAAATACAACTACCAAGACTGAATTATGAACAACTAGAAAATCTCAACAGGTCAATAGTAAGTAAAAAGATTGAATTGGTAGTAGAAATTCTCTCATCTAAAAAAAACTAAGAACTTTATGGCCAGCATTACCTTGATTCTAAAACCAGATGAAGACACTACAAAGAGATAAAATTGCAGGTGAATATATTTCATGAACATAGACGCAAAACTCTGCAAAATACTAACACATTCAATGGCATATTGAAAGGATCATTCACAATGATCAAATGTAGGATTTTATCCCTGAGTTACAAGGATAGTTCAATATACCCAAGTCAGTAAATATTGTAATACATCAACAGCATAAAGAAAAAACACCATGTGATCATCTCAGTTAATATGGCAACAAATGCATAAATAGACAAATGGGATTGCATTAAATTAAAACTTCTGCACAGCAAAGGAAACAGTAAACAGTGAAAAGACAACCTGTGGAAGGCAAGAAAATATTTGCAAACCATATATCTGATAAGAGGTTAATACTCAAAATAGTAAGGAGTTCAAACAACTGAATAGCAAGAAAACAAATAACCCAGTTAAAAACTGGGCAAGAAACAGGAATAAACATTTTTCTGAAGAACACATACAAATGGACAACCAGTCTACAAAAAAAAAGCTTAACATCATTAATCATCAGGTAAGTACAAATCCAACCACAATGATATCACCTAACAGCTGTTAGAATGGCTATTTTCAAAAAGGCAAAAACCAAAAAACAAACAAACAAACAAAAAACCATGTTCTGGCAAGGCTGTAGAAAAAAGAGAACTCTTATACATTGCTGGTCGGTAGGTACTAGTACAGCCATTATGAGAAACAGTATGCAGGGTTCTTAAAAAATTAAGATAGGACTATCTTATGACCTAGTAATCTCATTATTGGGCATATGTTTAAAGGAAATGAAATTAGTATCTCAAAGAGATATCTGAACCACCCGTGCTTATTGCAGCACTATTCACAATGGCCAAGAACTGGAATTAAACTGTTTCCATTGACATATGGATGAACAAAAGAAATGTGTGCATATGTGTGTGTGCGTGTGTGTGTGTGTGCATACGCATATGTGTATATATATATATATGCACACATTTCTTTTATTTATATATGGTGAAAAGAAAATAAATCTTGGGGCCCCAAAATTACTAAGCTGAAGGAAAAAGTCAAGCTGGGAACTGCTTAGGGCAAATCTGTCTCCCATCCTATTCGAAGTCATCCCTCTGCTCACTGAGATAAATGCACACCTGATTGCCTCCTTTGGAAAAGCTAATCAGAAACTCAAAAGAATGCAACCATTCGTCTCTTATCTACCTATGACCTAAAAGCCACCTCACCACTTCAAATTGCCCTGCCTTTGTTTCCAGTTGTCCCAGCTTTCTGGACCTAATGAATGTTTATCGTATATATATTGATTGATGTTTCATGTCTCCCTAAAGTGTATAAAACCAAGTTGTACCTGGACCACCTTGGACACCCATTGTCAGCACCTCATGAGGCCGTATCACAGGAACATACCCTTAAGTTTGGCAGAATAAACTTCCTAAATTGACTGACACCTGTCTGAGATATTTGGGTTTAGCAATGTACATGCACATGCACACACATACACACAAAATGGAATACTATTCAGCCCCCCAAAAAAGACATTCTGTCATTCGTGACTACATGGGTGAAAGAGGAGAACATTATGCTAAACAAATGAAGCCAGAAACAGAAAGACAGACACTGTATTGTCTCACTTATATGTGGAATATAAAAATGTCAAACTCAAAGAAACAGATAGTAAAATCATGATTGGCAAAGGCCATGTGGGTAAGGGAAATAGTGAAGTGTTAATTAAGGGGTACCAATTTTTCATTAGTTGAAATAAAATCTGGATGTGTATTGTACAGTAGTAACAATGTATTGTATACTAAAAATTGGTAAGAGAATATATGTTAAATATTCTCACCACAAAAAAGGGAATTTGAAGTGATGGATATGTTAATTATTTTGATTCAAACATTTCAGAATGTATGCATATATCAAAACACTAAATTGTACAACATAAATGTAAACAATTTTGGCAAATATACTTTAATAAAGCTCTAAAATGTTTTAAGTACTTTCTAACAAGGATGCATTTTTATAGAGAGAAATATATGAAATGTCTTAAGAATGGTCAATAAAGAAAATACCCAAAACAAATATAAAATAAGAGTAAATCCCAGAAAAATTCTCCAGTTGTGAAGCATTTTTCTATCTTTTTTTTCTTTTAACTTATTTTAAAATCTAAGACAGGTGTGTAAAAATCAGCATTGCTAATTTCTTGTCAAATGATTTCTGTCTAACACTGTTCTATATTTTTCACAAGGTAAATTCAGTAACTACGCAGGATGAGTATAATGCTAGTAATTATTTCATATTTAATCATGCCGTTAAATGTAATTTGTGGTTTTGTTATGTATATTTATTATCCCCAGTGACAGAAGTAAATGCAGAGGGATGGAGATGATAATCTCCATTAGCACAATGAAGATATACACAGGTGGGAAGATTTCTTCACAGTGACATTGTAAGAATTAAGTTACATTGTAAATGGAAAATGCTTCACAAATGAAACATACAAAATCATCAGCATCTTCTTTTCAATGCAAAAAAAAATAACAGAATACTGCTTCCTAGAATCTGAAACTGTATTTAAAGGGAAAAACTACAGGTAAGATCATAGAGAGAATGGGAAGTTTATAGTGCTCACTGAAATTTTCCAACTGACTGATGTAAATATTTTCTAGATAGTTTTGATAAACTGCTTAAAATCTAGCCTTCAGTTTTGTTAATATAAAGAAACAAATATGATATTTGCTACCCAACTATGTCAAAGCTTTTAAGTTAAAAATCTATTGTGATTGATGTAGTGGGTTGTTTAATTAATGAAAATGGTTTATGGACACAATATGTACACTAACTACACTTACAATCTGAATGGGTTTAACTTCTAGAAGAAATTAACTATCTTGACTAGTAATATAATCTTAAATTTAATGTTTTCCTTATTGTCCAAATATTGATGAAATTACTTCACCCTGTGAGTATGAACAGTAAGAATATAATACTTCACTGTTTTAAAGTACATTATATTTCTTAGTTTAGTCCTCAGTGATTTAATTATTATAATTGTTGTTACCTCATATTGACCACTCATTTTATGCCAATCATTAGTGTTCTCATACAGTGTTAAGGACTTTATACATATATGTATAATTTAAACAATTAATTTTTACAACTTATTAAGATATCATGATTACAATTTAGCTATTTATTGAACAAATACTAAAAACAATTTTTAGAGAGTCCAGGGAGTAGGTCTGGCCTTTTGGTAATGGTGGAGTAATTTGTTTGTTTACCTAGTCTGCAGATTACAATTAGGTACTCTAAAACAAAATATAAAAGTACACTATCTGATGGCACTAAAGTATAACCTAAAACCAGCAGAACCTGGCTAAGGGCCAACATTGGGAAGAAAGGAATGGCCCTAAGTAAGTTTCCTATTTTTTTTTTTTTTTATCAATTTTTGCCTGAAGGAAGTCTCCAGTGAGCACCCATGACAGGCAGCTAGAACTTGGATATAACTGACAAACTTAATGACTTTCGGAATTAGAGGACAGATATCAGGGGTACCCCAACAACTGGAATGTGACGAGTGGAATTTTGCAAAGAAAAAACTCATAGGACAGGTGATTCCACATTCTACACATAAACTTTTCCCAACTCTGTGGCAGATCCCTGCTCTATGAATGAATTGGGCAAACTTCAAGCAGGCTAACAAATTATGTTGAACTCAATAGTGATTTCAATGGGTGTACCTTACATACAAGATAAAGTTTGGAGTTTGAGTTCAGACAAGATAGCTGTCAGTTAAAACAAACAAAACCTTAATACTCCTCAGAGAAAAATGACAAGATCTAGAGTCTATAAAATTATTACTCATAATATCCGATCTATAATCCAAAATTTCTAAAAGATACATAAAAAAATGTAAGACTATGATCCACATTCAGAGAAAGGAAATCAAGGAATGAACAAGTCTGAAATACCGATATATTGCAACAGAAAAACTCCTATCTATAAGAAATAGAATCTATGGAAAAGAACCACCGAAAACAAAAACTTAAATTCTGGAATAAATAATACAATATATGATTTTTTTTTTAACTGAAGATTCTAGAGAATTTCCTAGGTTCACACACTTACTAATTGCCATATCTAAGATACACATGAGGTTTGACTGATTCTAGAATTCATGCACTTTAATGCAAATCCATGTTGTGTCCCAATAAAATACATATTATTATATTACATTATTTATATGTGGAAACTGAGACTTCATAAATTAAGCAATATGCTTGGTAATAAGGACAGAGTGTTCAATAAGTCAATAATGTTCTGTGAAGCTTATAATTCAGTAAGGGTAATCAATACTAAATAGATGCCTTCAATGATTATTTAATTACAATAGTGGTAACTGCAATTGTAAAACATATCATTTAAAAAGTTTGTAAAAAAAGGTGACCTAACTTAGCTCAGAGAGCTTTGTACATGATACCTGCTGCTTCTCAGTATGTAGTTAAACAGTATTTCTCCAAAGTATGACACTCTTTAAGAACCCAGATGTAAGATTGTCCTGTTCAGTAAGTGGATATTTAATCTCACAGTTCTTAAGGAAATAATTTATCTTTGTTGCCACAGTATACTGAATGGAACCATACCAGGTTACCTATATGTAAGGCACAATAACATAAAAGAGGGCTATCTGTGGGAAATGGCACACTGTAAAAGAAATTGTAGTGACTTTGAAGTACTATGATTACAAAAGTGGTAGTTTGGGTCATATTATTGCAAAAGAAAAATATCAGAGATTTAGACGTCTACTATATTGATGGTCTCCAGCATGCACTTCACTGTACAAAGCAACCATAGACAAGTAAATTAGTCTCTGAAAAAGATAAACAGTGAGCACTATACTGAAGGAATAAATATAGATTTTTATTTCTCTCTAATCCAATCACATTTTGTAGCATTTACATTAACTCTAAGATGTAGCACAGTCATTAATAAAATTGAATCCACTGATCTCTGACACTTCTATTCATGTAATTTTTTGTGTCATCCTAATTTATTGTAATTAATATCAAAATCTTATTCTCTGCTTCTAATGTCCTAAGGAGCAATACTTTTCTGCAAAACTGCAGTGAGACTCAAGTAAAAATATCATTGTCATTTGAACCTGTATTTATTGTATCAGACTACATAGCAATACTGAAACATTTTAGGAGACTTCAATTCACAAAACTGATCAATCACCTTGAATGCAACCTCTCCCACTTTATAACTTTTTACAATTTTCATTTGCTGGCCACCCACTACTCCAGAACTTAACAAGATTTATACTGAGTAGTAGAAATGTCCAGGCATTTCTGTGTTCAAGGAAATAAACATCTTTCTTTCTCAATAAATATTCCATCATCAGTCATTTAAGCCGTATCTCTTTGTTTTCTTTCTTCCAGGAAATCCAAAAAAGCTTTCTGCCCACTAAAGATTCTGCAGCACATAAAAAAATAAAAAAGAACAGGAAATCTTAAATTATTTCAGCTACTATTATCATCTTATTCTGCTTATATTCCCCTTTTGATTTTCTTCTAGAAGATATTACTTGTACTCCTCTACATTGCACATCTGCACTGAGGCCTTTTAAACTTATGTAGTCCTGTTTACCCAAGTTATTTTCCAAAAATTTTAGAGCTTTATCATAAACAGAAAATATTTATGAAAAATCTCTTTGTATTCCACCTGGTAGATCTAGATAGTTGCTTATATTTTAAGAAAGATAATGTTAACTAACAAACATTTTATTAAATTGTGTAAATTTAATGGACACTTATGTTTACTATGTGTCAGGTACTGTTGATTTATAAATATTGATACAATGAATCATATTGTTGCTATTAAATTATGTCAATTCTAACAGCATTCAAGAAACTTCATAGTATATATAAATAGAGTATAATTATTATAAGAATGCCTTAAATGCAAAACTTTTGACATTGCTTCTTTCCTTTTGATAACTTGAGTTTTTAAAATAAGTATTTAAAGAGATGAAAGCAAAGGAGATAAGAGCTCTTGGTTCACAGTTGTTCTATAGAATTGTCAATTACTTCCAAGGATCAATGCTTGGCTTATTATACTGTTGACAATAATGCAAGGCCTCTGGGTAATGCCAAAACAGATCAAAAGTGCCAACATTGGTTTCACATTTTCTATTACTAAAACAAGTGTGGTGAAAGTTTTGGACACCAGAAAAAAAATCTGTCAACTCCCTCACCAGCAGCTGTCACCTATAGTTAATCTTTTTATTTCTATTTGTGTATTCCCCCTCACACCACTCTATATCCCACACACTATGTCACCATCTGCCACCACATTTTCATGCGTCCAATTGACCTCTCCAAACATGGTCCTGCCACACTTTCAGTAAGTCAGGCATCACTAAGTCAGTGATAGCAGTGTCCTTTGAAAATGAAACTAGGTATTTCATAATTGAAAGAAATTAATATTTACTCACTTTGTCTAAACACGGAAATGTTTTTTTATGTGAAGGTGTAATAGCTATTGGGCTCACAGGGTGTTCTACCAAGTAAGAAAAATGTATCTAAATTTGAATGCTGTACATCTCCAGAAATAAAAGCAACAAATTTTCCTCACAATAACTCATACCAAACAGGAAACAACCCAAAAGATAAAGAACCAATTTGGAGAGTACTGGTTAGTAATGTAGCCACTGTGGTGAAGACTGCTAACATCTGAGCACATCTGGGTGACTCTCCTTACCTGAAAATTACACTTTTTTTCCAACCTGCAGTTAAATGTCATATGACCAGTTCTGACCAGTTCCTTGTAAGGACACATGCATTATTCCAGGCTGCTGTCTTTTGGAGTACTCAGGGTCTCAGAGTGAATTTAATTACCCTAGCATAACCTAGCCTATCCTGATTAAAACCACAGGTCAGATATACTAGAAGAGTTCATCTGTCGTGTCTATCGCCCTTTTTTCACACGTCCTCCATACTGAGGATTTTAATGATTGACTTCAGTTTTTTAGTCATTCTGTGGATCCGGTTGTGTCTGGGTACTAGAAAAGCCCTAAACTTTTCTATTATGTCTACTTGCAAAAGATTTGACTGCCTTTACAGTTGGGCTAGCTGAGGGTACATATTAAGGAAAATGTATGTAGGTTTCCTCTGGTCCTTTGCTGTCAGGCAGAGGAGACCCACAGTCATAAGTGAAGAACTGTCTCTGGAGGAGGCTCTAGAGACAGTAGCCGCTGGCAGCACTGTCTGTTGTGCCAAAAGGGGCTGAGGAAACAGAAGACCAGTGTCAAGGCCTCAAGACCCATACTTCTTCCACATTTTGATCAGAGAATAAAATATAACCACAGATTGGAGAGAATGCTAGCAGAGACAGAACCGTTTTCTGAAGGCAATATTGAAGCTTCTCTTCTCTTAAAAAGGATGTACATAAAGTGGGTTTGGATGGGTTCCCAGATTGCACATCTGCCTGTCTCAATTACACCTGAGAAGTAGCAACCAAACAGATGGAAGTGAGAAGGATTAGGGAACAGCTTTCTTTTGATTTTATACGCCTATAATCACAATGGCTTACACTCTTTACAACAAAGGGTCTTCAGACTGGCAGACAGTCTTGTGAATATAGACTGCAACACCTGTGTGTCAAACAAGTAGATAGAGGTGCAATCATGAGTTTTTAGACAAGCAGGATACACTTTGCTGAGTTAGACACATGCACATCCTTGTAACTCTGTCTCTTTCTTAAATCATTATAATGTAGAACATAATATGGCATACTTTATTTATGGTGTTAAAAACCAATTGCTCTTTGCTAGATTGGGGAGGGGTTTAGTCTGTCAGTTTCCATTCTATGTCTCCCCTACTTCTACTTACTCTTTTCTCCTCAGCTTTCTGTGATTTCTCTCTGAATTATAATACATCATTAAATGGAATGGAAATATTATAAGCAGTCTTAGTGGTCAAAATGAATTTCCACCTCTTTCTCTAAACCTTCAGTGGTTTGGCACATTGGACAGCTAAAAATTTTCAAAAATTTTAATATTAGTGACACTTTGCAAATAAAATTGAAATAATTAACATAATATGTCATTTTTTAAAAATGACAGCTAGAATTGTAAATACTTGGTATTTAAGTGAAAGAAAATATGAAGAAATAATACAGAGTGGTAAGTAGTTTTTTAAATTGTTTTATCACCACAATGAATCAACATTTTAAGACTGAGCTAGACAGGCATAGTAAGAGCTAGACAATAAATTAACCTACAATGTGAAATAATCTTCTACCTTTGAATTGGATCCTTGATCAATTTCACTTAATCATATACCATGTTATTGATTAGCCTCATCAATGCATGAGATCTAATGATAGCCTCATCAATGCGTGAGATCAATGCATTAGATTGATGCATGAGATCTAATGATTAGCCTCATCAATGCATGAGATCTAATGATAGATCTCATGCACACAATTTGTTAGTTGAGATTATTTTTTCCCCATCTATATGGCCAATAACAATTTTTGCAAAATATACTAGAAATGTAAAATACAATGGGATCTGACAAGAACACCTAAATAATATTCTGATTAATTATGACCATGAAATCTACCTTATAAACAGAGAATAGTGTTTCACGATTTTCTCTAAATTATGAAATAGTGTACAATAATCATCTTACATTAAATCTAACACACTTCTTAGTCACATAAGGTTTTACTTCACTCTGACAAAACTTAAAAATGACATAGACATTTTATTTTATTTTATTTTATTTTATTTTATTTTATTTTATTTTATTTTATTTTATTTTATTTTATTTT
>NC_045438.1:77420985-77451914 GCF_002776525.5 Piliocolobus tephrosceles | reverse complement strand
TTATTTTATTTTATTTTATTTTATTTTATTTTATTTTATTTTATTTTTTTGAGACGGAGTCTCGCTTTGTTGCCCAGGCTGGAGTGCAGTGGCCAGATCTCAGCTCACTGCAAGTTCTGCCTCCCGGGTTTATGCCATTCTCCTGCCTCACCCTCCCGAGTAGCTGGAATTACAGACGCCCGCCACCTCGCCCGGCTAGTTTTTTGTATTTTTTAGTAGAGACGGGGTTTCACCTTGTTAGCCAGGATGGTCTCGATCTCCTGACCTCGTGATCCGCCCGTCTCGGCCTCCCAAAGTGCTGGGATTACAGGCTTGAGCCACCGCGCCCAGCAACATAGGCATTTTATATTTTATTTTATATGAAACAGTAACATAAATTGTACTAATAGAAATATGCTTCACAACAGAAAGCAAAATTAAATTTTCTAGTAAATTATTAGATTTAGTTTAAAAACTAGGGTCCTTTGATCAGTATGGTTCTAGATAACTGATTTGACTAAATTTCTGACACAGAAAAGCTTACTTTACTGTAAGTAAGATTCTGTATGAATCAGACAGGACAAAAATTTTATTGCAATTTACCACAGCTCCTTATAGGTCAAGACTGTGAGAGGAAGGCTTTAAAGTACCAATCTTATCACAATCACTGATTACGTATTTGTTAACTTTGAGTGGAGCAAATAAGATAAAGGCACAACAAATATAACTGACAAGTTTCTTAGAAATCCCAGTGCACAAAAGTCATGCATATGCACAGCAGGTATCTTATGGGACTCACTAAAAATAGCTGAATTACATGCATGTAAACGCATTCATATGCACCCAATGCACACACACAAACACACACACACGTTGAATGATATCACTTTTTTTTGAAGTGGGGGGGGCACTAAGGTATTGCCCTGTTGCCCAGACTGGAGTGCAGTGGGATGCTTATAACTCACTGGAGCCTCCAACTCATAGTCAGAGCTCATAGCAGCTTCTGAACTCAAGTGATTATACCTCTCAGCCTCCCAAAGCACTGGGATTGTAGGAGTGAGTCACTGCACCATGGCATGACTGATATCACTTTTCACTATCATTGTGGATATACATATATATATATATCTTCACAATCTTAGAAAGAGCCCACTACACTTTGACCTAGATAAAAAAAGATAAAAATAATATCTAAAATAGCCAAAAAGCAATAGAACATATATATATATACACACACATACACACACGTGTATGTATGTTAGGAGTTTACAAGACATCAAATTTCATATAATGAAGGACATTAATCTCTGAGACACAGGAAACATATTGAGCCTTCTAATTACCCAAGCTTATTGACTTGGGAGAGTCTCCAGGTCATTGAGTAGGAGGAGAAACATAAATAGAGACTCACATAAAATATTAGGATTCCAGGTTAGGGTATCTGAGCTGTAGCACCATCTTTAAAACAGAACTCCCAGTCAAGTACACCTGTCCTACCAACATCAGATAGATTAAATAAACCCAGCAAAAGCCAGTATATTTTGGCAATTTAGGAATTTCAGGATAACAGTTAGTTACCCAGGCAGGCATGTATACAAAAATAAATAAACAAATCCTACAACATGCATAAACAAATAAATCCTACCCACTCTATGTCCAGTGTCCCACTAACCTCAACTCCACATTGCACATCTGGGGCTTAGATAGCAGGGAGAACTAAAGCTCTTGCTGTCTTCTGTGCCATGAGTAATAAAGTCTTTGTTTCTGACGCAGACATCTTTCCTCTTCTGCCAGCATGTAGAACAGTGTGGTGGCCAATTTGTTAGCTCAGAAGTAGACTAAAATTTCAGAACCTTCACAATTCTTCTTAAAAAAAAACACAGAAATGCAATTTTTTTTTAAAAAAAAGCATCACAATTGTAAGACAAAGCATTAAAAGTATAATCAATAAAAGATTAAATTGGTAAATTAAAATTCATCAACATGAAAAACTATTGCTTATTTAAAAACATGTAAAACTTGAAAAAAGCCATGTATTAAGAGACAAATATTTTCAAATCATATTTCCAATAAATGACTTGAGTCCAGAATATATAAATAATTCTCAAAACTCAATAATAGAAAAATAACCCAATTTAAACAAAAAACAGCAAACTATTAGAATAGATACTTCACCAGTAGAGACATAGAGATAGTAAATACATGAAAAAAATGATAAACATTATTAGTCATTAGGGAAATGAAAATTAAGCTACAGTGAGATATAACTATATACCTATTAGAATGACAAAATACTGACTATGCATGGTATTGGCAAGGATGCAGAGGAACTGGACTCTCAAACACTGCTAGTGAAAATCTAAATTGGTACAACCACTTTGGAAAACACACACCTACCATATGATCCAGCCATTCTGTTTCTAGTATTTACCCAAGAGAAATGACAGTGTACACCCATACAGCGACTTGCACATAGTAATTATAAGAGCTTCCTTTAATAACCAGACTTGAAAAAAATCCAAATTCCATTAACAGGTAAAGAGAAAAACAAATTGTAGCATATCTATGTAATGGTTAAATAAAATAGAATGAAATATTGAAACAACAATAGAAAGCAATACATTATTTAGATTTGCCTATAGCATGAATTAATCTCAATATAATTATGTTTCATGAAATATACCATTATCAAAATAATCAAAAGCATATACTGCATGATTCCACTTTAAACAAATTATAGTGTAAATAACAGAAAGTAGATTACTGGATAGTCTGAGGAGGTGTCTAAAAAGGTTGTGAAGCCTTACTATCTGAAAAACAGAATTCCCAGTCAAGTACACCTGTCCTACCAACATCAGATAGATTAAACGAACTCAGCAAAATGTCATCATATTTTGGCAATTTAGAGATTTTAGGATAAAAGTCAGTTACCCAGGCAGGCACGCATGCATAAATAAATAAGGAAATCCTACCAGAGAAGATAAACCTAAAAACACAGAAGTCCCAGACAGGTTTTTGGAATTCTTATTTTAAATAGGAATGTACAGTCATAGTTGACAAGACTTTAAGGAAATTATTAAAAAGGAAAAATAACATAAAACCAAAACAAAACAAAATGATTGTGGAATAATTAAAGAAATAAAGCCAGAATTACATTTAGAAATTTCTGATTAGTGTATGTAGAAAATAAAGTAAAAAAGTGTTTTTGTCTGTAAATAAGACTAAGGTAATTTAGCTAAGAAACACAAAGAAAACAAGATTAATCTCTTAAAAACCAATATGGAAATGCAAATAAAAATCAGTAACACAGAAGTATTTTAAAAAGTAAACAAGAAGAGCAGCCCGGATGCGGTGTCTCACGCCTGTAATCCCAGCACCTTGGGAGGCCGAGGCGGGCGAATCACAAGGTCAGGAGATGAAGAACATCCTGGTTAACATGGTCTCTACTTAAAATACAAAAAATTAGCCGAGCACGGTGGCGGACTCCTGTAGTCCCAGATATGCGGGAGGCTGAGGCAGGAGAATGGCGGGAACCCGGGAAGTGGGGCTTACAGTGAACCTAGTTGGCGCCACTGCACTCCAGTGTGGGCGACAGAGTGAGACTCCGTCCCCCCACAAAAAAAGAGCAAATAGTAAAACAGTACATGTTTAGAGCACGAACACAAGGGATCCTACTTTCGAGTGAGAACAACCAGACTACAGAGAGGAGAATATTATTAAACGAATGATAAAGAAAATTTCTTCAGTGCTTAAGAATGCAACCCTCCAGATTTATTAATAAAGGAAAAACAAAACTAAACTTAACATAGTTAAATATTATCATGAAATACTACTACAGAGGAAGATTGCTATTTCTAATGCTTGATTCAAAATCCCTATAGTAATTTATATTTTCATTTGGTCCTTAGGTTATTATTTTGTATATTTTTAACACAGATTTTTAAATTTTCAAGTTTTTAGAAGATAGGCTTATTGACATTTAATATCTATACCATAAAAATATCAATTTTCAGTATTTAATTTTCAAAATTTATTAAATTGTGCTTATATTAAGTAAAAACTATATAAAATGGGAATGTATATCAGTATTAGTGTAGGGGTAGATATAATCAGGGTCACTGATTATTTCTTCTGCCAGGTCACATCTACTGTTGAGCCTCTGAGGTGAAATTTTCATTTCATTTATTAAATTTTGAAAGTAAACATTTTAAAATGTATTGACACTTATGGAACAATCAACACTAATTTTTAAACAATTACAGTGCCCCCCAAATAAACAAAGTCCCACTAGAAGTTACTCCTTATTCTTCCCCACTTCCCCTACACTAACATTGATCTACTTTGTCTTTCTATATAGTGGCCTATTCTAGATGTTTCATGTAAATGATATTATATAATATGTGGTCTTTTGTGCCTGACATCTTTCAATTATATAGTATGTTTTAGAGATTCATTCATGTGGTAGTTAGTATCAGTGCTTTATTCTTCTTATTTTTGAATGTGTCCTTCATTCATTCATTTTAGACAATTGGATAGTTTCCACTATTTAGCCATTATGAATAATGGTACTCTGAATATTTGTGTGGGGGGTTTATATGTATACATTTGTGTTTATTGCTTTTGGATAGATACTTAAGATTGAAATCATTGAGACATATAGTAATTTAATTTCTAACATTTTGAGAAACTGTCAAAACTATTTTACAAAGTGACTATTCATTTTCAAAATAAGAGAGAGGTGAAGAAATATGTTACTATGTTGTATTTTATGTTTAATCTACATTATGTAGATTAGAATTACTATTTGGGGTCACTTCCTTTCAGCTCAAAGAGATTCGTTTGGAATTTCTTGTGAGGTAGGTCTTCTTGCAAAATTATGCACTGTGTTTGTTCTTCTAGAAATGATCTTATTTTTCCTTGATTTTGGAAGAAGAGTTTCACTGGATAGAGGATTTCTGGTTGACTATTTTTCTTCCAGTATTTTCAATATATAATCCATTGCCTTCTGGGCTTTGTTGTTTTTGATGAGAAGTGATGAGAAGGAGATTTTAATATTATCATGATTCTCTTTTGGTTACTCTTTTTTCTTGTTGCTTTTAAGATTTTCTTTTATGTGGGAGGTTCCAGCAATTTGACTATGACGCATCTGTATATGGACCTTTTCTCGTTGATGCTTAGAGAATTTTTTAAATAGTTTTGAACATGTAGAAATTTTTAAAGCAAATTTGGGATGTTTGGACATTTTTCATGAAATGTTTTTTCTTCCCCATTCTCTCTCCTCTCTGTATGGTATGACCATTAAGTATGTACTGATGCACTTCATGTTGTGCTACATTTGTCTTGGGCTTTGTTCAGTTATATTTCTTTTTCACCTTGTATAATTTTTTTTTGGTATTTCTTCAAGGTCACTCATTATTTCATCTACCAGCTCCACATCTGCTGTTGAGGCTCAGCCGTGAAATTTTCATTTCACTTATTACACTTTTTAAATACAGAGTTTCCATTTGTATTTTATTTTTTAAATTTCTTTCTTTTTATTGATATTCTGTATTTGATGAGACTTTAATTATTTAAAAATAGTTTACTTTGTTTATATGACAGTGAATGATAACTTCTGTGAAATCTTTTTCTGCTAAGTTTAACTTCTGAACTCCCTGCAAAAGCAGTTTCTATTCCTTGCTTCTTTCTTGTATATGGGTCATACTTTCTCTTTTCTGGCATGTCATATTGTTTTTTTGAAAACTGAACATTTATATAATACATTGTAGCAACTCTGAACTCTGACTCCTCACTCATCAGGTTTTGCCGTTACTGGTCATTTTGTTCAGTTGTGTATTTGTTCAATGACTTGGAAGGACTGAATTCTGTGGTATTTACGTTCCCCACAGTGTGCAAGTTCTGAGGCCCATGTTTAATTTATTTTCCTTTGTTTTCATTTTTAACTTGAGCTTCTTAGAATAATCAACCACTTGTCTTTCATATATTGCTCATAAGCACCTGAGCCAATACATTTTTCACTCTTTTCCACTGAATCGCTGTGTGAACTGGGGACTGATGTCAACTTTTAAGGAGTTTACAAGTCTGTTCCAAGTTCATCCAGAGATGAGTAGCTTGGATATTTGGGATGTTTGGGATAACTCTCATTATGCACTTATGCACTTATAGGATGGTGCAGGAAATTTTAGAAAGTATAATAATCAAGTTAAAGATTCTAAATTCACTTACCTACAGTCATACAAGCTTAAACACCACTTATAAAATATCCCCATATTAATGGAATATTTTAAACTCATTTTGGACACCGAATATTTGGTGAATGTAGATAAATCTAGTATCTTGCATTATTTTACAAAAATTTTAACATTTTTATAACACTAATTTTTAATTGAAATTTTCTGTTTGATAAGTCACTTTTAGAAATGCCTCCATCAGAAATGACAAATGAACAAAAGACAGAGGAAACAAACAAGAAGGTATATTATAAAATTATAGTATTTACAGATAGGTGATAGGATAATTCAATCAAGTTAGTTTTGCCAGTGAATATTGTCTTCAAAAGTCTGCAAATAGATTGAAACTGGAATCTGACTACTTCCCATCCTTAGTTGATAGAATAGGAAACTGTGAGTTTTTTTCCATTCAAACAATTATCTGGAGAGTCATCTAAGCTCTGTAGGTATCAGTACTGCAGTCTGATCCTTTTTATTGCTGAGCCATATTCTATGGTATGAATATACCACCATTTGTTTAATCAATTCCCTTGTGAAAACATCTGAGTTGTTTCTGATTTGGACTATTACAGATAAAGTTGCTGTAGGCATGTATCTATATGATTTTGTGTCAATGAAACTTTTTTATTTTTGTATGATCAATGCCTCACAACACAATTTCTCGTTCTTATATTAATTGAATATTTAATTTTGTAAGAAACTGCTACTCTATTTTCTCAAGTGGCTTACCATTTTACATTTACACAAATAACGAATAAATGACCTAGTTTTTCTGCATCTTTACCAGCAGTTGGTCTTGTTGCTATTTCTGTTTTTAAACTTAGCCATCCAGATATAGCTATATCTTATTTGGGTTTAAATTTGCATTTATCTAATGGCTAAAAATGTTGAACATATTTTTGTGTGCTTATTTGCCATTTAGCACAATTTATGTGCTCATTTGGTGAAACATTTCTTCATGTCTTTTTCACCATTTTCTTTGCTTCTTTATAAAGTAATAAGAATTTATGTTTAAATCATATGAAACCTGTATCAAGACTTTCAAAAGCTTTACATGTAGTCAAAGATGGTATCATTATTCATGTTACTTGTATATGCCTTTGTGAAAAATGTTTTCAAGGCGAGTTTATAAGTCATGTTAGAAACCAGTCTTGTTTTGATACATTCGCACATCATTTTTACATTGAAAACAGTGTCATAACAACTTATTTATTGATTTGAATGTAAATAACTTATTCATTTCACCTGGTACCAAATAACTCTACACAATTTCTGCACAAATCTACTTTCAGAGCAAAAAGATTCATTATTATTAAGAACATTCAGAGATTGCCCTATGACAGGTTATTGAAGAAAAATCCCAGAGGAGAATTTTAAAACGTTCTCAGCCATAGCAGAAATCTTTCAAAAGTGAATTTTTGGAAAGGAAATGTTTTATACTGATAAATTTTATATTCTGGTATGTTTTATTTATTTTTATTTTTTATTTATGTATTTATTTGGTTTTGGATTTCATGGTTATTTTTATTAACACAACAGAACCTCAGCTTCCAGTGCTTGTTTAGGCAACCATTTTTTTTTTTTATATACTTTAAGTTCTAGGGTACATGTGCATAGCGTGCAGGTTTGTTACATATGTATACTTGTGCCATGTTGGTGTGCTGCACCCATCAACTCGTCAGCACCCATCAATTCATCATTTATATCAGGTATAACTCCCAATGCAATCCCTCCCCCCTCCCCCCTCCCCATGATAGGCCCCGGTGTGTGATGTTCCCCTTCCCGAGTCCAAGTGATCTCATTGTTCAGTTCCCACCTATGAGTGAGAACATGCGGTGTTTGGTTTTCTGTTCTTGTGATAGTTTGCTAAGAATGATGGTTTCCAGCTGCATCCATGTCCCTACAAAGGACACAAACTCACCCTTTTTTATGGCTGCATAGTATTCCTAGGCAACCATTTTTTAAAAAGCAGTTAAGAAGTAATAATTAAAAGAACTAAAAGAATTATGTGCATAAAATATGTTGTTTATGTATTTAAATACAAGCACGATTGTCTTCTTTGGTGATCCATTTCAAATCCCAAATATCTCATTTTATTTTATTTACTTCTATTATATGATTTTTAATTTTTTTTTTCTTTTTACTTTTTTTCCTCTTTATTTCTTCTTAAAAAAAAACAAAGAAACAGGATACATGTGCAGAATGTGCAGGTTTGTTACATAGATATAAGTGTGCCATGGTGGTTTGCTGCACCTATTGACCCATCCTCTAAGTTCCCTCCCATCATCACCCTATGTCCCAATAGGACCTGGTGTGTGTTGTTCCCCTCTCTGTGTCCATATATTCTCATTGCTCAACTCCCACTTATGTGAGTGAAGACATGCATTGTTTGGTTTTCTGTTCCTGTGCTAGTTTGCTGAGAATAATGGCTTCCAGGTTCATCTAGGTCCCTGAAAGGACATGATCGCATTCCTTTTCATGGCTGCAGAGTATTCCATGGCGTATATGTTCCACATTTTCTTTATCCAGTCTATCATTGATGGGCATTTGGGTTGGTTTCATGCCTGTGCTATTGTAAATAGTGCTGCAATAAACATACATGTGCATGTGTCTTCATAGTAGAATGATTTATATTCCTTGAGGTATATACCCAGTAATAGGATTGCTGAGTCAAATGATATTTCTGGTTCTAGATCATTGATGAATCCCCATACCGTCTTTTGCAATGGTCAAAGTAATTTACACTCCCACCAACAGTGTAAAAGCATTCCTATGTCTCCACAGTCTCACAAGCATCTATTGTTTCCTGAATTTTAGTAATCACCATTCTAACTGGCATGAGATGGTATCTCATTGTGGTTTCGATTTGCATTTCTCTGATGATCAGTGATGTTGAGTTTTTATCGTATGTTTGTTGGCCATGTCAATGTCTTTTTTGAGAAGTGTTTGTTCATATCCTTTGCCCAATTTTTGATGGAGTTCTTTGATTTTTTTCTGTAAATATGCTTAAGTTCCTTATAAATTCTGGATATTAGACCTTTGTCACATGGATAGGTTGCAAAAATTTTCTCCCATTCTGTAGGCTGCCTGCTCACTCTAATGATAGTTTCTTTGGCTGTGCAGAAGCTCTTTAATTAGATCCCATTTGTCAATTTTGGCTTCTGCTGTAATTGCTTTTGGCATTTTTGTCATGAAGTCTTTGCCGATGCCTATGTCTTGAATGATACTGTCTAATTTTCTTCTAGACTTTGATGGCTTTGGGTTTTACATTTAAATCTTTAAACCATCTTGAGTTAATTTTTATATAAGATGTAATGAAGGGGTCCAGTTTCAGTTTTCTGTATGTGGCTAGTCAGTTTTCCCAGCACCATTTACAGAATAGGAGATCCTTTTCCCATTGCTTGTTTTTGTCAGGTTTGTTGAAAATAATATTTAGTGTGCCTACTATGGCTACGTCATGCACTTTTGAAACAAACAAGAAACAAGACAGCTGTGATGTCATTTTGTTTTCTATGATTTTCTTCTTATTGTTTTCTTTTCTCTTCATTGCTGAGAATTGCTTAAACATGTTTTACCATTCCATTTTGAAATATCTATTGTACTTATGTGTGTATAGTAGTATTATTTTTGTGGAGATAGATCTCTGTATTAAATTGTGTATTTACATAACTAAATATATATAACTGTGTGTATGCACCCCACACACACACACACACACACACACACACCCCAGCATCATCTAGTGGTGTCATCACTTTATCCGTTTAAGTAAATTGTAAAAATGTTACTTCCTTTTAAATACCTATGCAAGGCTGAAAATAGGGGGATTTAGAAAAAAAAAAAAAAATCTACCAAGCAAATGGAAAACGGTAAAGAGAAGGATTGCAATCCTAGGTCTAACAAAACAGATTTTAAACCAACAAAGAACAAAAAAGACAAAGAAGGTCATTATATAATGGTAAAGGATTCCATTAATTAAGAAGACCTAACTACCCTAAATCTATATGAGTCCTACACAGGGATAAATATAATAAAGTATAATAAAGCAAGTTCATAGAGACCTTCAAAGAGATGTACACTCCCACACAATAAAAATGAGAGACTTTAACACCCCATAGATAATATTAAACAGATAATTAAGATAAAATTAACAACGATATTAAAAACCCGAAGTCAGCACTGGATCAAAAGGACCTAATAAATGTTTTCAGAATTCTCCACCCAAAACAACAAAACATACGTTCTTTTCATTGCAACATGGTACATACCCTAAAATTGATCACACAATCAGAAGTAAAACACTACTCAGAAAATGCAAAAGAACTGAAATAATAACAGTCTCTCAGATCACACTGCATTCAAATTAGAAATCAAGACTAAGAAATTCACTAAGAACAATACAATTACATGAAAAGTCAATAACCTGCTCCTGAATGACTTTCGGGTAAATAATAAAATTAAAGTAGAAATCAAGACGTTCCTTGCAACTAATAAGAACAAAGATACGTTACATATCAAAATCTCTTGAACACAGCTAAGAGAGTGTTACAAGGGAAATTTATAGCACTCAATGCCCAGATCCAAAAGTTAAAGATCCCATGTTAACAACCTAACATCACAACTAAAAGAACAAAAGAATAAAGAACAAATCCTGAAGCTAGCAGAAGACATGAAATAACCAAAATCTGAGCTGAAATAAAGATTGAGACAGAAAAAAACAACATTCAAAAGATCAACAAATCCAGGATCTGTTTTTTGAAATTATTAAAATCAATAGATTGTTAGCTAGACTGATAAAGAATAAGAGGGAAGATTTGAATAAACATAATTAGGAATTATACAGAGGATATTACCACTGAACCCACAGAAATACAAAAAACCATCTTATAATATTATAAACAACTTTATGCACATAAACTAGAAAATCTAGAAAAAATTGATAAATCCCTATAAAGATACACCCTTCCAAGACTGAACCAGGAAGAAATTGAATCCCAAAACAAACCCATAATGAGCTATAAAGTCTAAGTAGTAATAAATAGCCTACTAACCAAAAATGTCCAGGACTAGATGAATTCACTGCTTAATTCTACCAGATGTACAAAGAAGAGCTATTCCTACTGAAACTCTTTGAAAATGTTCAGGAGGAGGGGTTCTTTCCTAACTCACTCTGTGAGGCCAGCATTATCTTGATACCAAAACAAAGCAGAGATACATCTTAAAAAGAAAACATTGGGCCAATATTTTTGATGAACATTGATGCAAATATCATCAACAAAATACTGGCAAGCTGAATCCAGCAGCACGTCAAAAAACTCATCCACCTTGATCAAGTAGCCTTTATCCCTGGAATGCAAGGTTGACAACATATGCAAATCAATAAATGTGATTCATCACATAAACAGAACTAAAGACAAAAACCAAATGATTATCTTCATAGATGCAGAAAAGATTTTGGATAAAATTCAACCTCCATTCATGTTTAAAACTCTCAATAAGCTAGGTATTAAAGGAAGATACCTCAAAATAATAAAAGCCATATATGACGAACTCACAGCCAATATCATACTCAATAGACAAAAGCTGGAAGCACTCCCTTTGAAAACAGGCACAAGAAAAGAATGACCTCTCTCACCACTCCTATTCAACATAGTACTGGATGTCCTGGCCAGGGCAATCAGGCAAGAAAAAGAAATAAAGGGCATCCAAATAGAAATAGAGGAAAGTCAAACTATTCCTGTTTGTAGACAACATGATCCTATAACTAGAATACCCCAGAGTCTCAGCCCAAAAGTTTCTTAAGTTGATAAACAATTTCATCAAACTCTCAGGATACAAAATCAATGCACAAATAACACTAGCATTTCTATACATTGACAGCAGTCAAACTGAGAGCCAAATCAGAAACAAACTCCCATTCACAATTGTCACAAAAAGAATAAAATACTTAGGGATACAGCTAACTTGAGAGGTGAAAGATTTCTACAAGGAGAACTGCAAACCACTGCTCAAATAAATCAGAAAAGACGAAAATAAGTGGGAAAACATCCCTTACTCCAGGAAAGGAAGAATGAATATTTTCAAAATTGCCATACCGCCCAAAGCAATTTGTAGATTTAATATATACCTATTAAACTACCACTGAGATTCTTCACAGAATTTTTTTAAAAAAGTTTGGATTTATATGGAACCTAAAAAGAGCCCAAATAGTCAAGGCAATTCTAAGCAAAAAGAGCATAGCTGGAGGTATCACACTACCATACTTCAAACTATACTACAGGGCTACAGTAATCATAACAGCATGGTACTGGTATAAAAACAGACACATAGACCAATGGAACAGAATAGAGAACCCAGAAATAAGATCGCACACTTATAACTGTCTCTGATCTTTGACAAACCTGACAAAAATAAGCAACGGGGAAAGGACTATTTATTCAATAAATGGTGTTAGAATGACTGGCTAGCAATATGCAGAAGATTGAAACTGGACCCCTTCTTATATCAAATACAAAAATTAACTCAAGAGGGATTAAAGACTTAAACATAAAACCCAAAACTATAGAAACCCTGTAAGACATCCTAGGCAATACCATTCAAAACATAGGCATAGGCAAAAATTTCAGGATGAAGACACCAAAAGCAATCACAACAAAAGCAAAAATTGACAAATGAGATCTAACTAAAATAACAAGTTTATTCACAGAAAAGGAAACTATCAACAGCATAAACAGACAACCTACAGAAGGGGAGAAAGGTTTTGTAAACTATGCATCCAACAAGGTCAAATATCCAGCATCTATAAGGAATTTAAACAAATGTGCAAGAAAAAAACAAACAAACCCATACAAATGTGGAAAAGTGAACATGCACTTTTTTAGAAGACAAACAAGGGGCCAACAATTATATATAAAAAAGATCAACATCACAGATCATTATCAACATTACAGTAAGTCATCTCACACCAACCAGAATATCTATTATTAAAAAGTCAGAATATTACAGATGTAACCAATGTTGCGGAAAGAAACACTTTAAGACTGTTGGTGGGAGTGTAAATTAGTTCAACCATTTTAGAAGACAGTGTGACAACTCCTGAAGGTCCTAAAGAGAGAAATAGTATTTGATTCAGCAACCCCATTACTGGGTATATACCAAAAAGAATATAAATTATCATATTATAAAGACACATGCATATGTATGTTCATTGCAGCACTATTCATAATAGCAAAGACATGGAATCAACCTAAATGCCCATCATTGATAGACTGGATAAAGAAAATGTGGTACATATATACTACATATACACTATGGAATACTATGCAGTCATAAAGAATGAGATTATGTCCTTTATGGTGACATAGATGGAGCCAGGGGTGATTATCCTTAGCAAACTGACACAGGAAAAGAAAAACAAATACTGCCTGTTCTCACTTATAAGAGGAAGCTAAATGATGAAAGCACATGGACACATAAAGGGGAACAACACACATTGGGGCATTTCTAGAGAAGGAAGGAGAGGATCTTGAAAAATAACTAATGAATATAAGACTTAATACCTGGACAATGAAATAATCTGTACAACAGACCCCTATGGCACAAATTTACCTATATAATAAACTTAAACATGTACCCCCAAATGTACAGTTAGAAAAAACTCTATGCATTTCACCATTTGTATTAAATATTTCCTGTATACACATTTAAATCACATCAGATGGTGTTATTATGTTTGCCTCATCATCAAATATAATTTAGAAACCTCAAGAGAGGAATGAACATTCATTGTATTTATCCATACTTGTGTTTATAGTTGACTTTAAACAACACAAAGTTGGGGTGTCACTCCTCTGCATGGATCACATATAACTTTAAAATCCTTAAAACTTAACTATTAATAGCCTGCTGTTGACCAGAGCCTTGTGGATAGCATAGTCCATTAACATATATTTTGTATATTATATATATAAAATATTCTTACAGTGGGGTAAGCTACAGAAAAGAAAATATTCTCAAGAAAATAATAAAGAAGAAAAAATGTATTTTCTATTTCTTAAGTGAGGATCCTCACAGAGCTCTTTGTCCTCCTCATCTTCATGTTGTGTATGTGGAGAAGGAAGGGGGGCAGTTTGTCTTGCTGTCTTAGCTGTGGCAGAGGCAGAAGCGATCAAAGAGGTGGAAGAGAATTCAGGAGAGGCAGGCACACTAGTGTAACTTTATAGAGATGCACCATTATTTCTGTCTGACATTTTTGCTTGTTAATTTCTTTAAAAATGTTTACATATGATAGCAATCTGTCTTCTATTATTTGCTTTAGTTTCAGTCCCCCTATCATCGAAGAGCCCATGCATAAAATAAGTTACAAACAGTCCTGGATAATAGGAGAACTTCTGCCAGATTGTCTAATGTCAAATTTTTTCCTGTCACTACATTTTTGTACAGCTCATTCTTTACTGTCTGGCACTGGTTTGGAAACACACATCTCAATCATTCGTCTTTTGTTACTTCCTCTGATGTTGGACTAGTAGCCTTGCATGTATTCATGACACATATATTAAAACATTTCACTCCCTCTCACTTTATCGGTATATCTACAATGTCTTCAGAGATTTCTTTGATTGGCTCTATTACAAATCTGTGAAGTCATGCACAACATGTAGACAAAGTTTTTACTAACAGGAATATATTATTTTCAGCTTGATGGCTTTCTTGATGTTTTCTATAACAATGATGGCATCTTCAATGGTTTAATCCTTCCTTTATGATATTTACTCTGTCAGGGTTCTCTTTCATAGAGTTGACAATTCTTTTTTTTTTTTTTTTTTTTTTTTTTTTTTTTGAGACAGAGTTTTGTTCTTTTTGCCCAGGCTAAAGTGAAGTGGTATAATCTCAACTCAGTGCAACTTCCGCCCCGCCAGGTTCAAGCGATTCTCCCGCCTCAGCCTCTCAAGTAGCTGGGACAACAGGCATGCACCACCATGCCTGACTAATTTTCTGTATTTTTAGTAGAGATGAGGTTTCATCATGTTGACCAGGCTGGTCTCGAACTCTTGACCTCAGGTGATTCACCCACCTCGGCCTCTCAACGTGCTGGGATTACAAACTTGAGCCACCGTACCCAACCTTTTGACAGTTCTTTCCATAGACTACCATGTGTCATGAGCTTTAAAGGTCCTTATGACCCCCTGATCTAGAAGCTGAATTAGAGATGTTATGTTTGGGGGCAATTAGGCCACTTCAGTAACTTTTATTTTAAACTCATGGGGTTCTGAGTGACCAGGGCCATTGTCCAATCTCAAAAGCAACTTTAGAAGACAGTTTCTTACTGGCAAAGTACTTCCTGACTTCAGGGACAAAACACCAATGAAATCAATCCAGAAAAAGCATTCTTGTAGTCCAAGCCTTCTCATACAACACAATGAGTGGAAGCTGGTGTTTATCTTTTCTCTTCAAGGCTCAGGGTCAACAACTTTATAGATAAGGACAGTTCTTACCATAAACCCAGGTGCATTTTCACAAAATAAGTAATGTTAGCATGTCCTTTTCTGCCTTAAATCCTTTTGCTTGCTTCTCCTTCTTAGCAATAGATGCCCTTTGTGGCATTTTTTTCTCCAAAATAAGGCACTTACATCTACATTAATAACCCCTTCAGGTAGGTATCTGTATTAGTCAGGGTTCTCCAGAGGGACAGAACTGATAGGATAGATGTAAATGTGAAAAGGAGTTTATTAAGGAGAATTGACTCACACAATCACAAGATGAAGTCCCATGATAGAACGCCTGCAAGCTGAGGAGAAAGGAAACTAGTAGTGACTTAGTCTGAGTGCAAAAGCCTCAAAAGTAAGCAAGCTAACAGTGCAGCCTTCAGTCTGTGGCCAAAGGTCCGAGAGCCTCCAGCAAACCACTGGTTTAAGTCCAAGAGCCCAAAGGCTGAAGAACCTAGCATCTGATGTCCAAAGGTAGGAAGCATCCAGCACAGCAGAAAGAAGAGTCAGCAAGCTGGTTTATCCCACCTTCTACCACCTGCTTTGCTCCAGCTGCACTGGCAGCTGACTGGATGGTGCCCATCCACATTGAGGATGGGTCTTCCTCTCCCATTCCACTGACTCAAATGTTAATCTTCTCTGGCAACACCCTCACAGACATGCCCAGAAACAATGCTTCACCAGCTCTCTAGGTATCCTTCAATCCAATCAAGTTGATACCTAATATTATTCTCACAGGATCCTGTAGCCTCAGTGATTTTCTTAACAGTGTCTGTGAGCTCATCTGCTGCCTCTTGGTTGACAGAAGCAGCTTTTCCTGTTATCTTGATATGTTTTTTAAGCCAAACTTCTTTCTCAAATTATCAAACCATCTTTTCCTAGCATTAAATTATCCAGCTTTAGTTCTTTCATCTTTATTTTGCTTTAAGTTGTTATGTAATTGCTTTACTTTTTATTTAATTATATTAGAGTCTATGTATGCCTTTCATAGAGTAATTTTCACAACATAAAAGCTGTATTTTGAATACAAGATAGACAAGAAGGTATTACACAAACGGTCCAAAGTTTTTCCACCTGCTGGCATAGCTTCAGTGATGGCTTCACAAATTTCCTTGTCTTTTCTGACAGTGGTCCCTGGGCTGGATTCATTTATCTTGAAATGGTAGGAAACTGCAGCTGAAGACCTCAATCTATGATACACATCAAGCAATTCAACTATTTCCCGTAATGTCATGACTTTGGTCGGCTTATTGGGAGCACCCTGAGCATCACTAGTGGCACTTCATATAGGCCCCCTGGTATTCTTCAAAGTTTATGCTATTCAACTAAATATAATGAGAAATGAGAGAGAATCGTGAGATATCACTTCTTATTGCAATATGAAATTTATTAAAGAGAAGAAATACTCACAGGAAGATGATTAGTGTCAGGTAACATTTAAACAAATATTCACAACATGCTTGAGCTCATTGTAATAGCAACATGAGGTTGCAACAAAATTATTACAGTAGTACAGTATGAACTATAGTTAATTTTCATAGTTTTCATTTAATATTCCATATTTACATTTGGTTACATTTATCTTATCTGTTAATGGAATCATGTATGCTTTGTGTTTGTGTACATAATCTTTGAAAAGTTTTTACTTCCTGTAATAGATTTGTGTGTATTTCATGGTAAGAAATGACAAAATAGACTGGTATCAACATAAGTTTTATGCATTCATGACACACCTTTTTTCTTAATTTTTGATACTTTTTGGCTACATGGTTTGTTTGTGAGTTTTTAAAAATTGTTTCAAATCTCAAAAAAAAATTATCTATTGAAAAAATATGTCTTTGCTATTGTGAATAGTGCCGCAATAAACATACGTGTACATGTGTCTTTATAACAGCATGATTTATAATCCTTTGGGTATATACCCAGTAGTGGGATGGCTGGGTCATATGGTACATCTAGTTCTAGATCCTTGAGGAATTGCCATACTGTTTTCCATAATGGTTGAACTAGTTTACAATCCCACCAACAGTGTAAAAGTGTTCCTATTTCTCCACTCCTCTCCAGCACCTATTGTTTCCTGACTTTTTAATGATTGCCATTCTAACTGGGTGAGATGGTATCTCATTGTGGTTTTGATTTACAAACCTGCACGTTATGCTCATGTACCCTAGAACTTAAAGTATAATTTAAAAAAAAGAAAAAAAATATGTGTATAAGCAGACCCACGCCATGCTGTTGAATGGTCAACTGTACTGTGTTCTTTCTTCTTCCTTTATATTATAAGTTTTCTTTCTGCTTGGAGAACTTTTTTTAGATATTCTTTTGGTTATATCTTTTGCAACCAATTATTAGTTTGTCTTGATCTGAGCACATCTTGATTATCCCTTCATTTTAAGGGATATTTTGCTGGGTATAAGATTCTGGATTCACAGTCTTTTCTTTCGGTAATTGAAAATGACTGCATCTCCTATTTGGATCCCATGGTTTCTGATAAGAAATGCAATCATTCTAATTATTTCCCTCTTACAGTAAGGTATCATTACTCTCTCACTGCTCTCAAAAATTTCCTTCTGAGTTCAGTTTTGAGAACTTTGACTATAATTTATCTTAGTGCGAGTTTTGTTGAGATTTACTAGACATCTGGAAACTACCGATATATGTCTTTTGTCAAAAGTGGAAACTTTTCAGACATTATTTTCTCATGTGCTTTGTCAGGTCTACCCTCCTCTTTGCCATTCATATCTCTGGTTACATAATGTTAGATCTTTTGTTACAATCTCACAGGTCTCTGAACGTTTTTCTTTCAGTTATATTATCTCTGTTTTCTAGTTGGTTAATTTCTATTGCTCTTACATCTCATTCTTTCTTTTCTGTGTCACATCCATTTTGTTATTGAGCTCATCCATTGAGCTTTATTTATTATATTTTTCAGTTTAAAAAATATGCATTTGGTTCTTCCTTATATCTTCTATTTCTTTGCTTAAACTTTCTCCTTTTTTTGAGTCTTTTCATTAATTTGTGTCAAGAATATCTGTGAAAGCTAATTGAAACATTGTTGTTATGGCTACCGTAAATCTTTGTTACATATTTCTAATATCTCTGTATCCTCCATGTTATCAACTATTGATTATATGTTTAAATTAAGTTTGAGATATTCTTTATTCTTGGTATTATGATTATTTTTCTTTTACTTAAAAACTGGACATTCTGAATATTATGTTATGCAACTGAAATCATATTTAAACCTTCTGATTCATCTGTCTTGGCAGAAAAAAAAAAAATGGAGGCCACCTCATTACTTCCAGGTGATGGTAGAAGTCGAAGCTTCTTATTGAGCCTTGTTAAAATCTGAAGGGGAAGTCCCTTTTTACTACGGGATGGAAATGGGACTTCCAGTTTCCTTCTAGGCCTCCCCTGATACCTTCCTGGCTTGGAGGGATTGGTGTACCGAGTTATTGCTCCCCATGTGACCTGAGTTGACACTGTGGCAGAGGTTGGCCTCATTAATGATGTACACAGTGAAAGTCTGTACTTTCCACTAGTATTTTTCTGATACCACCTTAGCAGGGATAAAGACAGGAGCCTTAATTCTGCTGTATTGAGATGAGGTCCAGGCCAGGGATTACTCCTCAAAGAGTAAGGCTAGAAGATAGCAGAAGGCACTATTTATCCAGATATAAGAATGTGTCAACTATTTTTTCTTAAGAGGGGAGAGCAAGTTTAAATATTAAATAATATAATATAAACATTTTTATTTCATTTATATGAAAACAGTTATATAAACATATATTCACAGGGTTTGTTTCCTTGGACGGGTGGATGGAATTACCAGAAATATTAATTTAAGTGGAATATTTTTTCATATTTGATTTTTAATATAATAATGAGTAGGTGCTCAATTTGTGTTCAGGAAAAAAAAAAACAAGCAATGACAACCAAACTAAAATAACTTTTACACACACACACATACACACACACACACACACACACACACACACACACACAATTTTTTGAACGTCTTTTCCATAATTACTATAGAGAAAGAAAAATATAAATTTTGAGGTTTGAATATGAATATGCCTATTATTCAGCAAGATTTCATTAATTTATAATTTAGACAAATCTGACATCATTAGATTGAATTTTTATTTCTATGCTGCTAAGCATAAAGAAAAATACTGTTATCTGAAAGGTTACTTTCTAAGTGATGGTGTCCCTGTTCAGTCTACTTAAAATTGTAGCATCTATGCATTTGTATATTCCCACCCTCCTAATTTTTCCTTGTCATGAAAACTATTTGCATAACATTTTACTTATTTTTTCAATTATCCGTCCTTCCTGACTCTAGTGTAACCTCCATGAAAGAGAGAAATGCAAATGACATGAATAAACACTTAGAAACAGCATTTAAAAATGTCTATTTTCAAACACATGATTTCATGTGAATGTGTTCTATTCTATAAATTAGGGTAAATAAATCTCTATTTGGCAACATTACATTCTAATTTGGCTTTATTTTTATTTTATTTTAATTTATTTTAATGTTTATGTGGCTTTTCTGTAATTATAATTGAATAGCCTGTATTAGTCCATTATCATGCTGCTATGAAGACATACCTGAGACTGGGTATTTTATAAAGAAAAGTGGTTTAATTTACTCACAGTCCCACATGGCTAGGGAGGCCTCAGGAAACTTCCAATCAAGTCAGAAGGTGAAACAGGCATGTCTTACATGGCAGCAGGTGAGAGAAATGAGTGCCAAGGGAAGGGGGAAGCCCCTTATAAAACTATCAGATCTCATGAGAACTCACTCACTATCACAAGATCAGCATGAGGGTAACCAACCCCATGATTAAATTACATCCCACTGGTCCCTCCCACGACACTTGGGGATTTATAGAACTATAGTTCAAATGAGATTTGAGTGAGGACATATCATTCTGCCTGTGACTTCTCCCAAATCTCATGTATTTGCATTTCGAAACACAATCATGCCCTTCTAACAGTCCTCCAATAAATACACCCATTACAAATGGGATAAATTGGCCAAAACAAAGGGACTACAGACCGCACACAAGTCTGAAATCCAGTAGGGCAGTAATTAAACCTTAATGTTCTAAAATGATCTCCTTTGACTCCATGTCTCATATCTATGTCAGGCTGATGTAAGAGGTGGACTCTCACAGCCTTGGGCAGCTCTGTCCCTGTGACTTTGTAGCATACAGCACCCCCATCCTGGCTGCTTTCACAGGCTGGCATTGAGTGTCTGTGGCTTTTCCAGGTTCACGGTGCAAGCTGTCGGACGACCTACCATTCTAGCATCTGGATGATGGTAGCCCTCTTCTCACAGCTCTACTAGACAGTGCCCCAGTGGGGACTAGATGTGGGGGTTCTGATCCCACATTTCCCTTCTCCACTGCCCTAGCAGAGGTTGTTCATGAGGTCTCTGCCTGTGCAGCACACCTCACTGGACATCCGAGCATTTCTATCCATCCTCTGAAATCTAGGCAGAGGTTCTGAAACCTCAATTTTTGTCTTCTGTACACCTGCAGGATCAACACCATGTGGAAGCTGCCAAGGCGTGGAGCTTGGACCCTCTGAAGTCACAGCCAGGGCTGTACCTTGGCCCCTTTTAGCCATAGTGAGGTGGCTGGGATCCAGGGCACCAAGTCCCTAGACTTCACACAGCAAGGGGACCCTGGACCCATCCCACAAAACAACTTTTTCTCCTAGACCTCTGGGCCTGTGATGGGAGGGGCGGCCACAAAAGTCCTTGACAGGCCCTGACAACATTTCCCCCATTGTCTTGGCTATTAACATTTGGCTCCTTGTTACTTATGCAAATTTTTACAGCTGACTTGAATTTCTCCCCAGGAAATGGGTTTTTCTTTTCTACCACATCGTGAGCCTGCAAATTTGCTAATATTTTGCTCTGTCACTTCTTGAATGCTTTCCTGCTTAGAAAATTTTCCACCAGATAGTCTAAACCATCTCTCTCAAGCTTGAAGTTCCACAGATCTCTAGGGCAGGGCAAAACGTCACCAGTCTATTTGCATAGCCAGAGTGACCTTTACTCCAGTTCCCAACAAGTTCCTCATCCCCATCTGAGACCACCTTACCGTGGACCTTACTGTCCGTATCACTATCAGCATTTTGGTCACAGCCATTCAGCAAGTCTCTAGGAAGTTTCAAACTTTTCCACATCTTTCTGTCTTCTGAGCCCTCCAAGTCTCTAGAAAGTTTCAAACTTTCCAACATTTTCTTGTCTTCATCTGAGCTCTCCAAACTGTTCTAACCTCTGCCTGTTTACCCAGTTCCAAAGTTGCTTCCACATTTTTGGGTATTTTCACAGTAGCACACCACTCTACCAGTACCAATTTAAACTGTATTAGTTCATTCTCATGCTACTAATAAAAGCATATCCTAAATGGTGTAATTTATTTTAAAAAGATGTTTAATTGACTCACAATTCAGCATGGCTGGGGAAACCTCAGGAAACCTATAATCATGGAGGAAGAAGAAGCAAACACATCCTTCTTCACGTGGCAGCAGGAAGGGGAAGTGCAGAATGAAGTGGAGGAAAAGCTTCTTATAAAACCATCGGATCTTGTGAGAACTCAGTCACTATCATGAGAACGACATGGAGGTAGCTACCCCCATGATTCAATTACCTCCCACCAGGTCCCTTCCATGACATGTGGGTATTATGAGAACTACAATTCAAGATGCAATTTGGGTAGGAACACAGTCAAACCATATGATAGCCCCATATTTATTACATTTAATGAAATAAAACTCTGATATAAAAAGTTGATATTTTGTCATTCAAGGACAAGACCCAAAAGGAGCTTAAATAACTTCCATACTCCCACTTTCATCTCTTATTTTATTACCTTTTTCTTCAGTATCCCTTTCAGTGTAATGATGACATACAACTTTAGATACAAATTTCTAATTCTATCCTATACCTATTTTTTAAATATTACAGTCATATTTTTGATGGCCTCATAAATAAAAACTTGGAACTCATATTCATTTTCTTCAAAACTAAGCTCATAATATTTCCTCCCAATTATCATTTTCCCTATATTTTATTTTTGAGACATTGTTGCCTATTTCACAAATAAGGTTGTTAACTTAGACTCCTCCATTTACCTCATATTCAATGTGCAGTTTCTACCAATGCATAACAATTTTATTCACAAATGTCTCTTCCTTCCCTCATTCCCATTACATGAGATTCAAGTTACTTCTTAGGTCTGCTCCTGTTACAATTCAGTAGAAGTTTAAATAATAAATTCAATTTGTGATATGCCATTTTAAGATTATGCTCCATACATGTCCTCTTCTCTTTTTCTTCCTGATTTCACTGAATAACTATAAACATAGAGATAGCCCAAAGAAGAAAATGTCTGATTTGGTGGCACATCACCCTTAACAAATCCTATATAAGAGATTATCTTAACTCTAGTTACCTGTGTTAGAGGCACAAATATTGTCTGTATTTGTCTATTTTAATTGAGATTTTGCAAATCTGGGATTCTAACAGCATTTCAGATATGATTGAAAAATTTGAATGAACAAAAGGCAGTATATTAATGTCAGATTTCTAGGTATGATACTTGAATGCTGTGTACATGTGGTAATGAGAAACAAAAAGAAGTTCAATATGAACTACTCTGTTTGATATGTGTCTATCAGGTACTTCAATGTGTTTCTGTTTCCCAAAGGAATGTATATGATAATTAGACTTGTGGTGAAGCACATATTTCTAAATGACTACCCTGATTCCATTGTAGGTAAAGGGAACAAATAGAAACTATTCTTATAAAAATATGAAATATGATATTAATGGCCTAAGTTGTATACTTCCCTTGAGACCTTCACTTTTAATAACCTCCAGGATTATAGATAAAAGTGAGGTAGTAATCATTACTGAAATGGATTTTCTGGCAGAATTAGACATCACCTCCAAGAATCAATAATCATTTGAAGCTAACAGGGTGATTAAATGACCTCCTTTTTATTTTTCCTCATGTTGAGCTGCTTTTTAATCTTGATTTAGAGTCACACTGTTAGAAACAAAGATAAACTGAGGACTTAGGACATTAGAGCAACAACTTGAGACTTATTCATTATCAAGGTTAAAGACTTCCTTCCTTCAATCAAGGCATTTTTAGGTAATCAATGCATTCTAAAGGAAAAACTGAACACTCTAGGTGCAGACTATATAAATACCACCACCTAAGGCTGCTTTTCGTTTTTAAAGATATGCACCATTAACTTTGCTATGGCAGGTGCTATATTTTTTTATTTAATAATTTACCATGTCAGTGATGCTTGAGGATATCTTTACATTGACTGATAATGATGTCATTAATTCTTTTCATCCAAGAAGTTTATCCCTCCCATCTTTTTACAGTCCAGAAAAGAACTGCCTCAAGTTGGCAGCAACTTAATTCTACTAACCAAATATTTTCTACCATATGTAGAAAATGCAGTCAACTCCCAAAAGTTTTTCATAGTTTGAATTCTCAGGTACTACGTAAAGAACTGTACTGACCAAACTATTTAGTTTGTGTATGTGTATATGTGATGTGTGTATGTGTGTGTGTCCTAATATGCACATATCACAATATGGAAAGGAAATATTAGCGTTCATGTGCAAGAAATAACTACAATTTTAAAAATATAGAATTCAATAAAATTCAAAGCAAGCATTGTTTTATCTCTTATCCAAAGATAGATAGATAGATAGATAGATAGATAGATAGATAGATAGATAGACATAAACAAAGAGAGAGAGAGCTGGTGAGTGCATATATACACACATGTATGCACAAAGGAATAAAAAAGAGAGAGTGTGTCTTTAGGTATATACTGTAAATATATTATTAACCTATTGCCCATACTTTTCTGACTCTGAACATAATAGTTTTTATTTATAGCTACTTCTATCTTAAGTCTTCATTTCTTCATAGATTGAACATCTTTCATTTCTTTAAAAGTATATTTTATGTTTGAAGTCATAAACACGATTAATAAGATTATAACAGCAAGTTAGAAACTAACAATTATCATGCATTTTCTTTGCAAAATATTTTCAAAATATAATTTACAATTCATTAATGAACCTCATTTCTGAAAAGCTTTTATAGAGTTACTTGGTAAGTAGAAGATGATTTTCAAAATGTTGAAACTGGATACCTGAATTTTAAATACATTTGCCACTGCCATGACAGTCATTTAGGGAAAATATTAGTCTTCCTAAAGAAATTAATTTTTAAAAATATTTTTTAACACTACAAAGTGTCCTACTGTTCCTTTTCAAGTGCAGAATGTAATTTCACTTCATTTCTACATAGTTAACAGTTTGAAAGGGAGATTTTCAGCTAACATGTTTACAGTTCTGTTTACTGATTCTCACATTCATTTACAGACCTTTAATACTTTCCATATAATTCTGACAAGAAGGACAGAGAAATGCTCTGTACTTCTCATAGATCCCTAACAGGAGACACATTATATATCTTTGTGTGAAATTAATTTTGATCAGTGTGACCAGGTATTATGAGTCCAATCCATCCACATAATATTCATTGTCAGTTTTCTACCTAAATGGTTTAGATGATCATTGCTGATTGTCTACCTGCTTTATTTATTTAGAAGTTGCAAAATAATTCTATTCTAATTCTATCATGTATTTTGCATTCCTCTCCTGCAGTTTGTTACATTATTCTAAGTATCATGAAGTGTATTTTACAAAGAAGTAAAGGAATATGTTCTGGTGTTTATTAATTATTGAGAATAATAATTGGTTCTCAAAAATGTAATAAAAGTGAGAAATATATTTTTATTTTACTTATGATTGCAGTAGTATTAGTGTGTTTGATATACTTCAATCTATTGCAGTAATTATTTTTGATGCTCATATTGTCCTATCTTTGACCAGAGACATCATTCAAAGTTTTGTTTTGTTTTATTTAATATGAGCCTAGTAATCTTTATCACTTTCATGATATCTTGTATAATGTGATAATTCCAAATACCTCTTGCACCTTTTTTACTTCAGACTTGGAATTAGCCATTTCCTCAAGGAGCTTTGATTATTATTAATACAATGTGTTTAGTGATCACAAGCTGGGCACTACGGTTTCTAGTTATTATGTTGTTCATTGTTCCTAGAGTTTTGATAAATGCAGCTAGGAATATATGCCTTTTTTAATAAGAGAGAAAACACATCATAGAGTCATACTAATATGTCCAATAACACTTTAGAATTATGGTGTTTTTTTATTATTTGTATATTTATCTACATTTTATAATCTGAAAACTATTGGTTTCTAATGACATTAGCTTATTTGCTTATTTGACTTGTTCTCATAGATGAGTGCTTACATATATAGTAGTATGCTGTTAAATGTTAAGTATTGAAAAATAAACTGCCTGGAGAAATAAAAACAGCCCTGGTTCGTAGCGTTAGCTTATTTCCATGGAGTAAATATGCCCACTCTGGTTGATTTCAGACTACTAACATGGCACCACTGAATGCAAAGTTCAGGAAGATGCGTTATCATGCAGGGATGTCTAATATGTTCACCATACAGGTACAATAGATGCAAATAATCTCAAGATCACAAATGTCATAAAATAGAGTAATTAAGAAATGATGAATTGTTGAATATCATTGACTTCATTTTAAATCAAAATATATTTAGTTGTGAGGTTTTATGATTTAATTTTTTAATAATAACTGCATTTAACACTGGGCTCACAAAGTTACTGAAAATTCAATGACCGGGTTTCACACAAGGTGGTACGAAGTTGGCTCAAGCACACCAGTCCCTTATGTGTGTATACAATACATTTATTGTGATAATACCAAAATAGTTACTAAAAATAAGATTATTAAAAATAAATTTAAAATATTTTTGCTCTTAGGATATTTGCCAATGTATAAGCACAAGTTATTGCATTTTGAAATCCCTTGAAATAATTTCTCTCTGTACACTTAGGTCTTGTTAGAGACTATTTGCTTCATTTGGCTTTTAAATATTAAATATTTTTATTTTATATTTTGGTTTAATTTTAATATCGTGTAAAATTTTTGCATGCTTCCAATGACATGAAATATATCATCAGAGAAATTGTAATTCCATCATTTGTTCATTTATCCTATTCTCTCCCTTCACTTATTGATAACTATAGTACTCGGATTTTATTTAGTCTTACATTCACAGTTAGACAAACATAATGTATTATTTATTTGATTTCATTAATACTAACTACAAATTTATAAGAAGTATAAAATGAATAGAGTGATATGTTAAGTGCCACTACAAACATGGAATCAAATATATTTAGAAAGTAGAAAATCCTATGGAATAAATAACTCACCTTCTTAATCAGTTGCAAGACAGAATAAAAAAGTTTGGGTATTGTAGATATAATGAGACTTAAGATACATGTCAACCAAATGTAATATGTGGACCTTGTTTGGACCCAGAGTCAGTCAAAACATTACAGAGAAAGAGAGAGAGAGAGAGAGACAGAGAGAGAGAGAATTTGGGGCATTTTAGCACTATTTTAACTGTTTTCTGGTATTTAGGAGTTATTGTAATTCTTAATTTTTTTATTAAGAGTAAAAATAGTATTGGGGCAGCATTATAAATAAAAGGTCTTGTTTTTTAGAGATACATAGTGAAGTTTTATGTATTTTTATAGCTATTGGTGATTACTGAACTTGAGTATACACATGTATATGGGGACTCAGAATACCATCCTCAGAGATACAAAAAAACACAAAATGAAGTCACTATCCTCAAGAGTCTTATTAGACTGGTATAGTTTTGAGGCTTGTAAATAATTATTACACTGTGGTTATATAGATGGTTTAAAGTCTGCTAGATTGTAAAGAGTGGGGAGAAACTAAATCCATCTGGGGAATTAAGAAGGGCTTTATGGAGAGAAGGGTATTAATATATGTGTAAGAATTTGGGATTGATCAATGAAAATGAGAATATTTCACACAACAATCCTTATTTGCAGAAATAGGAGTTTTGAAAACTCGTGACATTTTCAAAAATAGTGAATAACAGATTAAGTTTATTTTTTTCTAGATTATATTTTTTATTGAAAACTAGAAGTACTGTACTTATAATGTGGTATAATTCTTTTTTTTTTTTTTTTTTGGCTTTCTCTTTATCCTTGACCTTCTTTTTTTATTTTTTATTTTTTATTTATTTATTATTTATTTTTTTTTATTATACTTTAAGTTTTAGGGTACATGTGCATAACGTGCAGGTTTGTTACATATGTATACATGTGCCATGTTGGTGTGCTGCACCCATCAACTCGTCAGCACCCGTCAATTCATCATTTATATCAGGTATAACTCCCCAATGCAATCCCTCCCCCCTCCCCCCTCCCCATGATAGGCCCCCGTGTGTGATGTTCCCCTTCCCGAGTCCAAGTGAGCTCATTGTTCAGTTCCCACCTATGAGTGAGAACATGCGGTGTTTGGTTTTCTCTTCTTGTGATAATTTGCTAAGAATGATGGTTTCCAGCTGCATCCATGTCCCTACAAAGGACGCAAACTCATCCTTTTTTATGGCTGCATAGTATTCCATGGTGTATATGTGCCACATTTTCTTAATCCAGTGACAGACTGGATTAAGATAATGTGGTATAATTCTTAATTGTGCTTTCATTTATATCAGTGAAGTTAAAAGTTTATCTTATATGTTATTAAAATTACAAAGTATTTTTTGTTCATGGAAATTAATTATTATATTTAAAGTATATGAGATAAATCAGCTATGCCAGGTACGTAAAAAGTAGCTACTGAAATGGCTTTTTGTGAACTAAATTATTCAAAGCTTTAGTTGAATTGTAAGTTATGCATTACCGTTGTGAAAATGAACCTATAGATTGCATTAGTGGGTCATTGATGAAAATATATCAGTCCCTGTTATCCACAGAATTCATAATCATGCTAACAAGAACATTTGACAATTTGAATATAAGTTTAATTTTTAAAAAAGATGAAACCTAAAAAGACCATATTAAGATACTTTCTAAAACACTAGTAGATCAATATGCAGTACTTAACAAATTATAGGACTCGGGGGATTCTTTTCCAAATGGAAAGGCAAAGATGTATGTCACCTGAAAATGATCCCACAGTAATTTTAAAGAACTTTGCTTCCTTTACACTCACCTTGAATCCATCTAGAATCACAGACCCAATCTAAATGACAAAGGCACACACTTAAGTATGAAAATATTGTAGGGGAGAAACAGGTAAAAAGTGTGTTCCAAGTTTTGACATTTTTTAAATGAAAGCATTTGATACTAAGAAAGAAGGGGAGGAAACAGGCAAAGATGATTAAAGAGATGAAGAGAAAGTTAGAAAACCAAAATTATAGCATAGGAAAGAAGGATACTGAAAGGATTCAGAAAGAAGGGAAAGGAAAAATCAGAAGCAACATTAAGAACAAATAGAGGAAGATCTATTGCCCAGTCACGGCCATGGAAGTCCTCATCCCCCATCCACTAATTTTATATTTATTTTCTTTAACAAGGTTTTATCATTTTATTTTTTTCAAATTAGTTTTAAATCTCAATTTTACATATAACCCTTTATAAAAACAAATAGTGCTTCCTTATGCTTCACTGGTTCCCCAATCTCGAATTCTAATTTACAGAAGCAATAATCTATACAATTTTTCCCAACATGATACGCATGTTCTTCTATTTCTTTTCTTATTTATTTATTTATATAAGGTGGAGTCTTACTCTGTCACCCAGACTGGAGTGCAGTGGCATGATCTTGGCTCATCGCAACCTCTACCTCTCAGGTCCAGGTGGTTATCCTTCCTCACCCTCCTGAGTAGCTGGGATTACAAGCGCAAGCCATGACACCCGGTTAATTTTTGCATTTTTAGTAGAGACGGGGTTTTGACATGTTGCCCAGGCAGGTCTTGAATTCCTGACCTCAAGTGATCCTTCCACTTCAGCCTCCCGAAGTGCTGGGATTACTGGCATGAGCCACTACTCACAGCAATTTTTCTATTTCTTGATTTTGTGCCCTATTCAATTCTTCCATATACTAGTAATCTATTATTGGGTTTTTAAGATATAGAGGCCTTCTAAGATGAAATAGGAAAATCTATTTTTCTTTCCACTTCTCCTCAGAAACAAATGTATCTTCCATATTTGACAATCTATAAATATAAATTAATAGGTAGCTTTTTTCAGTTTTTCAGTTATTAGTGATTAAGAATATTGTTCAGTCTGAGACATGTTTTCAGTGTGGTTTTATTTCCTTCTTTTGGCTTGCTGCTCATTTTGCTTTATATATAACAATAACTTTTCTTCCAACTCTCTGGAAGCATAAATCTATATTCCCAATCCAGAAGCCATAATATTAGTGCCTATCAGGACTTTCTTTCTTTTTTTTTTTTTTTTTTCTCCAGACTGGTTGTGTTTTAGGATTTCTATTTGTCATTATTCACAGTATTATTTTTATCTCTCCTTACTTACCTTCCTCTCTTTTCTTGAGCACATCTATTCTTCATCTTCAGGAAAAGGACAATATAGGAGATAGCTTTAAGACTTTGTGTGTCAGAAAACCTCATCAGTCCACTTCCTACCAGAACACTAATTTACCTGCTCATAAAATTTTAGGTGGAAAATTTTTTTTCTAAGAAATTTCAAAGCATTTCCAACCATCTTCACCCTTCCTGATATTATTGAAAATACAAAGACATTGTCCTTCTTGGTGTTTTAGATGTAACCTTTTAGCATTCTTTCTGGGGGCTGTTAAGATTATAATTTTTTATTCCTAGAGTTCTAAAATTTTATAATGACCTATCTTGTTGGGGGCGCTCAAACTTTCTTGTTTTAAGCAATGAGCAAACCTTTTTGAGTCTGGACATTCACATCTTCCTATTCTGATGAAAGTTTTTGACCAAATTCCTTCATAAGAAAATACATTATTTTTGCAACACCTATTATTCAGAAGAATAACTAGTTGACTACCCGAATTGATCCTATTTTTTCCTCTTTTCTTATTTATTTTCGTTCCTTTTTTTGTTGTTGTTAATGTTTCTTTGGACTTATCTTCAAAATTGTACATTCAGTTTTTAATGCATTTCTTTCAATATGTAGACCAATATATATTTTACATCTATCTATCTATCTATCTATCTATCTATCTATCTATCTATCTATC
>NC_045438.1:77414394-77420975 GCF_002776525.5 Piliocolobus tephrosceles | reverse complement strand
ATCTATCTATCTATCTATCTATCTATCTATCTATCTATCTATCTATCTATCTATCTATCTATCATCTATCTGGAGAGAGAGAATGAGAAAGGGGCCTAGGCTTTAGCATACAATGTATTGAAACTTCTCCTTTCCATTTCCTATTTGTTTTTGTCTCTGCAGACTTATGACTAATGTCATTTTAACACAATTTCAAGAAAGGGTAGACCCAAAGACATACATTGAATCTACCATTTTAAAATAACAGCCAACATGAATAAGTAATTCATGTTATTACCTGCATTTCTTTATTTCTTTGTCTTGATGTCTTGTCTCTTTTCAGCACTTATTTGTTCCTTTCCTCTTTTCATAATGTACTTATTAACAGCATACAAAATATTTTGTTAGACTCCTACTCAAAACCTTTTTTATATTATTCATCCTACTTTTCTTATTATATATTTCTTTTACTTCTCATCTTTGTTATTTGATTTTTTAACATTTTCATTGTGGCAAATGTTATATGCACAAATGTAAAAAATTAATATGTATGATTTTTAAAAATGCTTAAATAACATTTTCTCCCATTCTGTGGGTTGCCTGTTCACTCTGATGGTAGTTTCTTTTGCTGTGCAGAAGCTCTTTAGTTTAATCATATCCCATTTGTCAATTTTGGCTTTTGATGCCGTTGCTTTTGGTGTTTTAGACATGAAGTCCTTGCCCATGCCTATGTCCTGAATGGCACCACCTAGGTTTTCTTCTAGGGTTTTTATGGTATTAGGTCTAATATTTAAGTCTCTAATCCATCTTGAATTAATTTTCGTATAAGGAGTAAGGAAAGCATCCAGTTTCAGCTTTCTACTTATGGCTAGCCAATTTTCCCAGCACCATTTATTAAATAGGGAGTCCTTTCCTCATTTCTTGTTTCTCTCAGGTTTGTCAAAGATCAGATGGCTGTAGATGTGTGGTATTATTTCTGAGGACTCTGTTCTGTTCCATTGGTCTATATCTCTGTTTTGGTACCAGTACCATGCTGTTTTGGTTACTGTAGCCTTGTAGTATAGTTTGAAGTCAGGTAGCGTGATACCTCCAGCTTTGTTCTTTTGACTTAGGATTGTCTTGGCAATGCGGGCTCTTTTTTGGTTCCATATGAACTTTAAAGCCATTTTTTCCAATTCTGTGAAGAAACTCATTGGTAGCTTGATGGGGATGGCATTGAATCTATAAAGAACTTTGGGCAGTATGGCCATTTTCACGATATTGATTCTTCCTATCCATGAGTATGGTATGTTCTTCCATTTGTTTGTGTCCTCTTTTATTTCACTGAGCAGTGGTTTGTAGTTCTCCTTGACGAGGTCCTTTACATCCCTTGTAAGTTGGATTCCTAGGTATTTTATTTTCTCTGAAGCAATTGTGAATGGAAGTTCATTCCTGATTTGGCTCTCTGTTTGTCTGTTACTGGTGTATAAGAATGCTTGTGATTTTTGCACATTAATTTTGTATCCTGAGACTTTGCTTATCAGCTGAAGGAGATTTTGGGCTGAGACGATGGGGTTTTCTAAATATACAATCATGTCATCTGCAATCAGGGACAATTTGACTTCTTCTTTTCCTAACTGAATACCCTTGATTTCTTTCTCTTGCCTGATTGCCCTAGCCAGAACTTCCAACACTATGTTGAATAGGAGTGGTGAGAGAGGGCATCCCTGTCTTGTGCCAGTTTTCAAAGGGAATTTTTCCAGTTTTTGCCCATTCAGTATGATATTGGCTGTGGGTTTGTCATAAATAGCTCTTATTATTTTGAGGTACGTTCCATCAATACCGAATTTATTGAGCGTTTTTAGCATGAAGGGCTGTTGAATTTTGTCAAAAGCATTTTCTGCATCTATTGAGATAATCATGTGGTTCTTGTCTTTGGATCTGTTGATATGCTGGATTACGTTTATTGATTTGCGAATGTTGAACCAGCCTTGCATCCCAGGGATGAAGCCCACTTGATCATGGTGGATAAGCTTTTTGATGTGCTGCTGAATCCGGTTTGCCAGTATTTTATTGAGGATTTTTGCATCGATGTTTATCAGGGATATTGATCTAAAATTTTCTTTTTTGTGTGTGTCTCTGCCAGGCTTTGGTATCAGGATGATGTTGGCCTCATAAAATGAGTTAGGGAGGATTCCCTCTTTTTCAATTGATTGAAATAGTTTCAGAAGGAATGGTACCAGCTCCTCTTTGTACCTCTGGTAGAATTCAGCTGTGAATCCATCTGGTCCTGAACTTTTTTTGTTAGGTAGGCTATTAATTATTGCCTCAATTTCAGAGCCTGCTATTGGTCTATTCAGGGATTCAACTTCTTCCTGGTTTAGTCTTGGTAGAGTGTAAGTGTCCAGGAAATTATCTGTTTCTTCTAGATTTTCTAGTTTATTTGCGTAGAGGTGTTCATAGTATTCTCTGATGGTAGTTTGTATTTCTGTGGGGTCGGTGGTGATATCCCCTTTATCATTTTTAATTGCGTCTATTCGATTCTTCTCTCTTTTCTTCTTTATTTGTCTTGCTAGTGGTCTGTCAATTTTGTTGATCTTTTCAAAAAACCAACTCCTGGATTCATTGATTTTTTGGAGGGTTTTTTGTGTCTCTATCTCCTTCAGTTCTGCTCTGATCTTAGTTATTTATTGCCTTCTGCTAGCTTTTGAATGTGTTCGCTCTTGCTTCTCCAGTTCTTTTAATTGTGATGTTAGAGTGTCAATTTTAGATCTTTCCAGCTTTCTCTTGTGGGCATTTAGTGCTATAAATTAAGGGCTAATATCCAGAATCTACAAAGAACTCAAACAAATTTACAAGAAAAAAACAAACAACCCCATCAAAAAGTGGGCAAAGTATATGAACAGACATTTCTCAAAAGAAGACATTCATACAGCCAACAGACACATGAAAAAATGCTCATCATCACTGGCCATCAGAGAAATGCAAATCAAAACCACAATAAGATACCATCTCACACCAGTTAGAGTGGCAATCATTCAAAAGTCAGGAAACAACAGGTGCTGGAGAGGATGTGGAGAAATAGGAACACTTTTACACTGTTGGTGGGATTGTAAACTAGTTCAACCATTATGGAAAACAGTATGGCGATTCCTCAAGGATCTAGATCTAGATGTATCATATGACCCAGCCATACCACTACTGGGTATATACCCAAAGGATTATAAATCATGCTGCTATAAAGACACATGCACATGTATGTTTATTGCGGCACTATTCACCATAGCAAAGACTTGGAATCAACCCAAATGTCCATCTGTGACAGACTGGATTAAGAAAATGTGGCACATATACACCATGGAATATTATGCAGCCATCAAAAAGGATGAGTTTGCATCCTTTGTAGGGACATGGATGCAGCTGGAAACCATCATTCTTAGCAAACTATCACAAGAAGAGAAAACCAAACACCGCATGTTCTCACTCATAGGTGGGAACTGAACAATGAGCTCACTTGGACTCGGGAAGGGGAACATCACACATCAGGGCCTATCATGGGGTGGGAGGGGGGAGGGATTGCATTGGGAGTTATACCTGATATAAATGACGAATTGATGGGTGCTGACGAGTTGATGGGTGCAGCACACCAACATGACACAAGTATACATATGTAACAAACCTGCACGTTATGCACATGTACCCTAGAAATTAAAGTATAATAATAAAAAAAATTTAAAAATTTAAAAAAAATTGCTTAAATAAGTATCCATACCCTTCACAGAAATAAATAGAATGTTAGCAACTACCTTAGAAGCCCACTGTGCTGCCCACTAAAATATCCCATTATTTCTTTCCTTAGAAGTTACATCTGTCCTGAGTTGTGCACATACTTCTTATTTGAAAAAAATAAACTATTTGATTCGAATATTTGAACCAACGCTTTTTAAAAAATGAATGAAATAAATATGTTCTTTTGTGACTTGGTCCATTCACTCAACATAACTTTTTTAAGTTTTAATCATGGTGTTACATTTAGCTACAGTTCCTTCATTTTTGCTGCTGAAAGAAATCCATTGTATATACATACCACAATTTATTAATTCTATGATTGTTATATATTTTATTTTCATGTATTTGCTATTATGTAAAATATAGCTAAAACATTTCTTTTGTGGTTCTTCATGTATATATGCAAAAAATTGAACAGAGTACAAACAAAATAATAAAATACAAAGAGTTGTGAATGCTCTTCTCACATTCAGAGAAATGACTGAATGATAAGAATATGAGAATATCCATTTAATATGCTATTACAAACCTTTACCAAAGTGACTGTATCAATTTACATTCTTATCAGTTGTATAAGGCATTTCATCCATCATCCTTTTACAGAAAATTTGATATTAATAGAATTACATTGATGGTATTGACCATAAGGGTCTCAGACTTTTGCAGTTTCCTGTGAATCTTACTTGATTTTTTTCAAGAGTGGGAAGGAGAGGTCTACCTTTTGTCTCTTGTTCCCCATGCCTGATGTTGGGTTCAGTGCACCCTTCCTAATGAAAGCCAGCCCTTCGTATGTTCACTTGCCAGATTTTCTGATATACTTCTATTTTAATATGAGCAGAACTTCAAAATATTTTTCTTAGTTATTTATTCCACATGCAATTGTACACTCTAAACAATCCTTCTTCAGAGAATCTAGTCTGCTATATTGCAAGAATAGAAGTTCCCTGTTTTATTTTCAACAGGATGAAGAAATAAAATACATGATTCTAACAAAAGGAACTACAGAAATTTTAAAGTTCTAAATTTATTTTCCTTTACTATTGGTTGTTGTTTCACCCAGTATTGCAGAAACACTAACAAACCAAGAGCAACCAAAAGATTTTTGAAACTAAAATTTGCAGTATTCACTTCTCTGTAGTTCATTTTCTTAATCTGTGTGTGGCAATAATAATAAAATTAGCTTTATGAAACTTTATAAAACTGCCTACCACTTATTTTAACTATTCATTTTTAACTATTAGTGAAACCATCATATGCATATAAATTGAAATATATGATACCATACATTTCTAAAAGCAGTCGTTAAAAAAATCTTTTCTTTTCAAACTTTTGCTCTCACATTCTCTCATAAACACCACACTCACTTACACCCACACAATAGAAATGCTTTGAAATTCATAGAGAACGAAACTGAATTTCATAAATAAATCTTGAAAGTGATTTGAGATAACAGAAAAAATATGTGCCAGTGTTGGAATATATTTAAAGAATTGAACAAATTTCTGTAGAGTTGATCAACACTTGAAGAGGCTGAAAGTACCTGCCCTTCAGAATCACAAAATAAGGAACTTCATTTGAAATATGTAAATTGGGAAATACACAGCATTGGATTGAGAAAATACTTAACATCTTTAGGAAATTTTTATAATGGAAGTCTCTATTCATCCTTAATTCAAACCTTGCTCTTTGAATGCTTCATTTAATGTAGCTGGGCCAATCCACCATTCAAAAGTCTATTGAGTGCCTACTATGTGCTCAGCATGAGAGTAGCAGAATCAGACAGCTGTGAAATTTTGATAGGTTGATCTGATTTTCTGTTACTTGTCTTTTAGGCTCCCCTAGAGAGAACAAACCTGGAAGTAGCAGGCTCTATCCCTTCAGAGAAATGTTAATGAGACCTAGCAGTTCAGACTGACAACCTGCAATCAGACTTGATTTTACTGCATTTCTTTTAGACTGAACATTGGTCTTTTCTTTATGCTTCTTTATAAGTCCTTTATCTTCAAACATTTCATTTTTGTATACTTATACATGAAAAAATTAATGGAAGCTTTGATTTTCTCAAATAAATGATTATAGTAGACCCTGACCTCAATTAATAGTACAAACAAAGATGTTACATTTCAAATTGAAATACAAACTTAAAAATCTTCTTCACCTTTCAAATATTAATAGGGAAAGTCTAAAATAATTTGCAGATAATTGTTCCTTTGTTTTCATGCTTTAATTTCTTCTGATATAAACTTAAAATACATAAAGCCATTTTTTGTAGTTTTTTACCTAATTTATCTTACCTAGTACTAAATTCTTTATTTTTATCTATTTGTGTTGCTTCAATGCTAGCTCATTTTTCTTCATTTGTTATTATTAATTAGTATTTAATACATAATTCCCCTGCCCATACTGTTGTGAGAATCATGCTAGAATCAGGGATTGCAATTAGTAAACACAAAATAAAAATCACTTTACTTGTAGCTGGGCCCAAAATAGATCTCCAGATCCAAGATCTGAAAAGTTAAGACTTGTATGCAAGAGTGTAAATCTAGATTATCAGATTGGACCATGTTAGAATATAAGAATCGGGAGCTTTGTGTGTGAAGCAATATGGAGATTTAATCATCAACTACAATTTCTTAGGAGGGTCAGATCTAGGTTTTGTGGTACCGGAAACCTCTATAATTTGGGAGGTCTTTAATGAGATACCGTCTCACACCAGTTAGAATGGCAATCATTAAAAAGTCAGGAAACAACAGGTGCTGGAGAGGATGTGGAGAAATAGGAACACTTTTACACTGTTGGTGGGATTGTAAACTAGTTCAACCATTATGGAAAAC
>NC_045438.1:77394617-77414294 GCF_002776525.5 Piliocolobus tephrosceles | reverse complement strand
TCTCTAAGGACTTGCTTTATGAATCTGGGTGCTCCTGTATTGGGTGCTTATATATTTAGGATAGTTAGCTCTTCCTGTTGAATTGATCCCTTTACCATTATGTAATGGCCTTCTTTGTCTCTTTTGATCTTTGATGGTTTAAAGTCTGTTTTATCAGAGACTAGGATTGCAACCCCTGCTTTTTTTTGTTCTCCATTTGCTTGGTAGATCTTCCTCCATCCCTTTATTTTGAGCCTATGTATGTCTCTGCATGTGAGATGGGTCTCCTGAATATAGCAGACTGATGGGTCTTGACTCTTTATCCAGTTTGCCAGTCTGTGTCTTTTAATTGGAACATTTAGTCCATTTACATTTAAGGTTAATATTGTTATGTGTGAACTTGATCCTGCCATTATGATATTAACTGGTTATTTTCCTCGTTAGTTGATGCAGTTTCTTCCTAGGCTCGATGGTCTTTACATTTTGGCATGTTTTTGCAATGGCTGGTACCAGTTGTTCCTTTCCATGTTTAGGGCTTCCTTCAGGGTCTCTTGTAAGGCAGGCCTGGTGGTGACAAAATCTCTAAACATTTGCTTATCTGTAAAGAATTTTATTTCTCCTTCACTTATGAAACTTAGTTTGGCTGGATATGAAATTCTGGGTTTAAAATTCTTTTCTTTAAGAACGTTGAATATTGGCCCCCACTCTCTTCTGGCTTGTAGAGTTTCTGCCAAGAGATCTGCTGTCAGTCTGATGGGCTTCCCTTTGTGGGTAACCCGACCTTCCTCTCTGGCTGCCCTTAAGATTTTTTCCTTCATTTCAACTTTGGTGAATCTGGCAATTATGTGTCTTGGAGTTGCTCTTCTGGAGGAGTATCTTTGTGGCGTTCTCTGTATTTCCTGAATTTGAATGTTGGCCTGCCCTGCTAGGTTGGGGAAGTTCTCCTGGATGATATCCTATAGAGTGTTTTCCAATTTGGTTCCATTTTCCCCCTCACTTTCAGGCACCCCAATCAGACGTAGATTTGGTCTTTTTACATAATCCCATACTTCTTGCAGGCTTTGTTCATTTCTTTTTCTTTTTTTTTCTTTTGGTTTCTTTTCTCGCTTCATTTCATTCATTTGATCCTCCATTGCTGATACTCATTCTTCCAGTTGATCGAGTCGGTTACTGAAGCTTGTGCATTTGTCACGTATTTCTCGTGTCATGGTTTTCATCTCTGTCATTTCGTTTATGACCTTCTCTGCATTAATTAGTCTAGCTGTCAATTCTTCCACTCTTTTTTCAAGATTTTTAGTTTCTTTGCACTGGGTACGTAATTCCTCCTTTAGCTCTGAGAGGTTTGATGGACTTAAGCCTTCTTCTCTCATCTCATCAAAATCATTCTCTGACCAGCTTTGATCCATTGCTGGCGATGGGCTGTGCTCCTTTGCAGGAGGAGATGCGCTCTTATTTTTTTCATTTCCAGCTTTTCTGCCCTGCTTTTTCCCCATCTTTGTGGTTTTATCTGTCTCCGGTCTTTGATGATGGTGACGTACTGATGGGGTTTTGATATAGGTGTCCTTCCTGTTTGATAGTTTTCCTTCTGACTGTCAGCTATAGGTCTGTTGGAGATTGCTTGAGGTCCACTCCAGACCCTGTTTGCCTGGGTATCAGCAGCAGAGGTTGCAGAAGATAGAATATTGCCGAACAGTGAGTGCACCTGTCTGATTCTTGCTTTGGAAGCTTCCTCTCAGGGGTGTACTCCACCCTGTGAGGTGTGGGGTGTCAGACTGCCCCTAGTGGGGGATGTCTCCCAGTTAGGCTACTCAGGGGTCAGTGACCCACTTGAGCAGGCAGACTGCCCCTTCTCAGATCTCAACCTCCCTGTTGGGAGATCCACTGCTCTCTTCAAAGCTGTCAGACAGAGTCGTTCGTGTCTGGACAGGCCTCTGCTGCTTTAGCTGAGCCCTGTCCCCAGAGGCGCAGTCTACTGAGACAGGCAGGTTTCCTTGAGCTGCTGTGAGCTCCACCCAGTTCGAGCTTCCCAGCGGCTTTATTTACCTACTTAAGCCTCAGCAATGGCCGGCGCCCCTCCCCCAGCCTCGCTGCTGCCTTGCGTTAGATTGCCGCAGACTGCTGTGTTAGCAAGGAGGGAGGCTCCGTGGGCGTTGGACCCTCCCGGCCAGGTGTGGGATATAATCTCCGGTGTGCCGGTGTTACAGCACAGTATTGGGGTGGGAGTTACCCGATTTTCCAGGTGTTGTGTGTCTCAGTTCCCCTGGCTAGGAAAAGGGACTCCCTTCCCCCTCGCGCTTCCCAGGTGAGGCGATGCCTTGACCTGCTTCAGCTCTCGCTGGTCGGGCTGCAGCAGCTGACCAGCACCGATTGTCCGGCACTCCCGAGTGAGATGACCCCAGTATCTCAGTTGAAAATGCAGAAATCACCAGTCTTCTGTGTCGCTGGCGCTGGGAGATGGAGACTGAAGCTGTTCCTATTCGGCCATCTTGCCCCGCCCCCAAAATATGTGTTAACCATCTGTTTGTGTTATCAGGAATCCTTCCAGCCAACAGTGGGCTATTAGTAGCTAAGTTTTGGGGGGAGTCAAAATTACACACAGAATTTTGACTGTTTAGGGGTCAGTACTTTTAACTCACAAACTGTTCAGGTATCAACTGTATATCTTCTAGAAGACTGACATGTGAAGACTATAATGATTTTAATGCTTAAAATCTTTTCTATCTATTTACATAGTTGCTCTAGAGCAAAACTCTTTAGGAAATTCATGAATGTGATGGAATTTCACCATAGTAATTTGCTCTATTAAATTGGTAAGGACAGGAAAAGGTGTGCTTGTTACAAGGGGAAACATTTTATTTGCCTTCTAGTCATACTATTGGTGCGGAAGAGATTCCCATCCCAAGATTGGAGGGATAGCCAAACACACTACATCTGACACTGGAACGATAAAATCAGTCGCAGTTATTAGCCACATATACTTATAGCCCGAAGGAAGAGCGGACCACATGTCATGCAGGACCACATGAGGCCACACGGGATCTGTGCTCCAGAACAAAGTGAACAACCAGGGTCTCCACCGGAGATTGTTATTGGTTTATTTGAATAGTTTCACAGACTGACAAAGAACTGAAATCTGCTATTCAGGGATAAGTGGGAAGCACATCTAGTCAATTTATTAAGCAGGGTTGTTGGCTAGAAGACCTTATCCATCAGGGAAGAATGGGGATGAGAAGTTGTGGATAGACCATTTGAGGCCCTCCTAGCTTCCCCCATTTGTCTAAGCAACACTTAATATTGGGCCTTAATATTAGACCTTATACCATGGGAAATACGTGTTGTAACGGAACTGGTTAGGAGAAAAAAAAAAATGCTGCTCTACATGTAAGACAGCCTGTGCATTAATCAAAATTTCTAAATATATTATCTGCATGCCCTCAAAAAGTAATCCAAGTCTTGAAATTTGTTTTCCTCAAGGATGTAACAGAGAAACTAATACTTGACCTATGTTTCCTGCAGTATTTTTTTTATTTAAACTTCTCATTTTGAGAGATAACTGTAAACTCACATGCACCTCTAAAGAGTAATACAAACATCTCTTGTACACCAAACCTAGGTTCCTCCAGTGATAACATCTTGAAATACAATGTAAATCTAGTACAATATCACAACCAGGGTATTGACATTAATACAGTCCAGATACAGAACATTTCCATCTTCACAGTGATCCATTCTGTTTCCCTCTTACAGGAACACTTTCATCCCTTCATATTTCCATTCCTGAGCCCTGACAACTCTCCATCTGCCCTTCATCTCTAGAATTTTGTCACTGCAAAATATTTTATAAAATTAAACCATATAGTGACATTTTGGATTAACTTTCTTCACTCAGTACAATTCCCTGGTGATTTATTCAAGCTGTTCTTTGTATCAATAATTAATTCGTTTACATCTCAGAGTATTGTTATATAGCATGGAAGACCACAGTTGGTTTAATTATCTGTATATTTGGTGATCATCTGCACTGTTTCCAGTTCTGGGTTGTTTTCTGGCTATTGTGATTAAAACTATTATAAATATTTGTGTATAGGTCTTGTATAAAGATACATCTGATTTCTCTGAGATATCAGCTCAAGAGTGTAATTTCTGAGTCAGGTGATATTTTATTTAAAAATTTTCAAACTGTTTTCCAGAGTGAATGTACCACTTCACATTCCCATCAGCAGTGTATGAGTGATCCAGTGCCTTCAGGTTATCACCAGGATTTGGTGATGTCACTTTTTTTTTTATTTTTATTTTTTTAATTTTAGCCTTTCTGATGTACAATGCTCATTGTGGTTTTAATTGGCTTTTACTCAATGGCTGATGGTGTTAATTATTTGTGGAATTTTACTGACGTTTTTATGGCTTATTGCCATCTGTATAAACTCTTTGGTGAAATTTCTGCTTATGTGTTTTGCCAGTTTTCAATTTGGATTTGTATGTTTTGTTTTTTATTTATTTTTCACTGTTGGCGTTTGAATGTTCATTATGTATTCTAGACGTTAGTCTTTGACAGACATGCGGTTTGCAAATATTTACTCCCAGTCTGTGGGTTGCTCATCTTCTTAACAGAGTCTTTTAAGGCACAAATCATCTAATTTTAATTAGGTCTGATTTATCAATTTTTCTATTTTAGATGATAATTTTGGTATCAAATCTAAGACCTCATTGCTTAGGCCTGGATTCCAAATACATTGCCTTATGTGTTTTCTAAAAGTTTTATAATTTTGTATTTCAGTACATGAATATATTTTCATATAAGACATGTGGATTAATTCGAGGTTCATAGTTTCTCCTATGAATATCCTATTACTCTGGAACAATGCGATAAAGACACTATTTTTTCTTATTTAAGTATGAGTCTGTCAAAAAATCAGTTGGCTATATTTGTATATTTGTGTGAATCTGTTTATAAGTTCTCTATTTTGTCTTTTATTTAACACATTGATTGATATGTCTATTTATCTACCAATATTACATTCCTGATTATTATTATAGCTGTATAACAGACTTACTCAATAATGAGTTGAGTCATTTCTCCCATCTTATTTTTCATCAAGATTGTTTTAGCTCTTCTCTGACTTTAATATTTCCACATGAATATTAGAATAAGCTTATCTACGTCTATAAAAAACTTGTAAAATATGACTTAAATTACATTAAATGCATAGTTGATTTGGGGGAGAGTAGACATCTTTACTGTGTTAAGTCTTCCAATCCATGAACACACTATATCTCCCCATGTACTTAGGTTTTCTTTGATTTCTCGCATCAGCTTTTTGTAATTTTTAGCATATATATTTTATACAACTTTTTTTATGTTTTTGCCTGAATGTTTTATTTTCTTTGGAGTGATTATAAATGACATTGTATTTTTAATTTGGTTTCCACATGTTCATTTTTAATCTACAGAAATGTGATTGAGTTTTGCCTATCAATTGATCTTGTATCCTGCAACACTGGTGAATTCAATTATTAGTTCTAGAAGGCTTTTGTTTCTTATATATATATATATATATATATATTCACAAAGATCTATATATGTTATAGAACATCTTAGGATGTTCTTTGTTGACAATCATGTCACCTGAAAGTGGGGAAAGTTTTATTTCTTCTACTCCATTCTAGATGTTTTTTCTTTTCTTCTTTTTTTAAATTTAATTCAATGACTACAACGTTCAGTTCTATGTTGAGTAAGAACAGTGGGAGTGTCATTCCCCACCTTGTTCCTGATGTCAGTGAGAAAGGAGTCAGTCTTCACTATTAATTATAAAATCATCTGTAGGTATTTCATGGATGCTCTCTGTGAAGTCATGGAAATTATCTTCTAGTCCTAGTTTGCCAAACATTTTTTTCATCATGAATGTGTATTGAATTTCATTAAATGCACTTTCTGTATCAATGAATATAATCATGTTGTTTTCTAATTTAGCCTGTTGATATGATAGAGTATAGTGTTTCAAATGGTAAACCAACTCTTCATGTGTCAATAAAAAATCTGTTGTAGAATAGTGTTAATTTCTTGGTTAACAAACAGAATTATTGTTAAAATTTACTGGATTTAACTGCCTAATATTTTAAGAATTTTGGGGTCTAGGTTTATGAGAGATATTGTTCTGTGGTTTTCTTTTCTATTTCCTTCTTTGCTTTTTTTCGTCTTTTTTCTTTCCTTCCTTCCCGTCTTCCTTTTATTTTCTTTGTACTGGCTCTAGTTTTGATATCAGGATAATACTCATTGCTCTTCTGTTTTCTGCAAAAGGTTACATAAAGTCGGTGTAAATTCTTCTTTAAATGTTTAGTAAAATTTAACAATGAAGCCATGTGGACTCAAATATTTCTTTCTAGGAAATGTTCTGTTCCACATGTCCCTGAAACTGTATTCAGGTTTTTTTTCAGTCTAGTCTGTGATTCAGATTGAGTAAATTCTGTTGATCCCCTCAAGTTTACTACTTCTATCTTCTGTCATCTCCACTCTACTACTGAACTCATTAAAGAAATAGAAGGTACAAGATAGAGTCAAATGGAAATTATGGAACCAAGAAATGCAATAACCAATTAAAAACTCACTTGATGGGTTTTTATTTTGGTTATTACAATTTTTGATTCCATAATTCTCATTTGATTCTATTTTATAACTTCTATTTATTTAATGACATTTTTATTTTTTTCATTGATTTCAAGAGATGCATAATTAATTATTGAAGCATTTTTGTGATAAGTACTTTGAAATCTTTGATATATAGTTCTAATATATTATTTAAGTCCATGTCACCAACAGTTGGTTGGCTTCTTTTTCTCATTCAAGTTTTGATTTTTTTCTAGTTCTTGTTATGATGAGTGATTTTTGACCACATACTGGACATTTGAGATTGTATGTTAGGAAACTCTTAATCCTATTTAAATCTTCAATTTTAACAGGCAGTTGCCCTACTTAGGTTTAGTGTACAGGTACTGGTCTAGTTTTGTGGGGCGTAATTCCAATAACAATTTAGTTTTCTGAGTCTTCACAATGCTATTCTGAACTGCTTTGTTCTGATTCAGCTTAATGTTTCGCTATTCCCTGCTGGTACTGATGGCAGACGTGGAAGTTGCTTCCCTAAGCACCCAGATCTGTTATGTAGGACATGCTGAATGTGCAGATGGAGAATATTTCATGCAGAGTATTAGGCTTCCCATTATGTCTCTGGTGGTGGCACCAAAGGGAGCGAGGTGCCTACCTGAACTCTTTAACCCCCTGGATAGAGGACAAATTGATGCCTGACTTAGAACTACTTCTTCCATTGCAGTGGATGGCTAGGAGTATTGCTTTTTATCTTTGGGCAGAAGATGAAAAAACACCAGGCCTGTTGGCACTTCCAGGGCAAATGGAGAAGCCCATCTGCCGCTAACAAATGTGGGACATGGTTTGGGTGGGAACAACAGGCACATTGGATTGCCTCTGCTGGAGGACCCAGGGAAGAATGTGACCTGGCCCACCCAGATTCTGCTGCTGCCACTGAGCAGTCAGTCCCATTGTCGCAGGTGTGAGGCCAGGGACAGAAGGCAGATGTAGCCAATACAGCTACTAGACATTGAATTTCCCATTAGATCTCTATCAACTTACTCCTTTTTCTGTTTTATTGGCCAGAGAGACCAGAATGTACCTGTGTTTTATTTGAATGGACTTTTGTTTTGTTTTATTTTTCATAATAGCATTTTCAGATAGTAGTTTCATCTCTGTTTAATTGCAGGTATATTAATTAATGTAGATATTGTATTATCTAAATGTTTTTGTATTGAGTCATAAAATTAATATGTCCTTTAAATATATCTATAAAAATTAACATACAGCACAACCATATTCTGATATAATATAGGAAACTGGCTTGAAATATATTTTTCAGTTATTTTTAAATGTTCATTATTTAGCTTCAGAATATGTTGGATATTTATAACTGGGTTGCCTTAGATTGCTTGTCTGTTGACATTCTCTATAATTTGTGGCATTTACTACAGAAAACACTGCATTTTTCAGTGTATTTTTATTTTCACTTTATGCTCCCTGCTGTGGAAAGTAATTTATCCTTGAGGGTATAATCTGTCAAATTCTAGGTTCTATTTAAGATAAAGTACTTATTCCTCTATTAATTTTGGTTTTAATAAGTTTCCTTAATTAAATTTTATAATGTATCTTATTTTATTTCAATATTCCGGTAAAAATGGTTTATATATGGTAATAATTTTTGGTAAATTTATTTTTATTTTAGTTATAATAAAAACTAAAAGTTTTACATTGTGTAAGAAATCTTGGGTACAATTTTGTGTATTTCTATATTTACGGTATTGCATGCACACACAGATACACACATACATGTACTGAGATTTATTTACCTAAACAGTAGGGACTGATATAAGTAATATTTTTATACTTTCAGATATTGTCTTCCACTTTAAAAATAGTCTTTGTTATCGATATAGGAAACAGCTCCCATTATTACAAAATTACCAACTTGATAACCTGGTTGGTATAGTATTTATCATAATAGTTCATGTAAGAGCTAAATTGTTATAAAAAGCAAGCCCCAAAATGCAACAGCTTTACTAAAACAGGTGATTTCTCTGTCATGAAACAATTCACTCTACTGTCATTCTAAGGCCTATGACATTGTTCTTGGCTTCATTGTTTATCCTAGATTAGCTTTACATCCATATTCAGCTTGTAGGTAGAGGAAAAGACAGGCAGGAATTCTGGGGTTTTGTACTTCTTTTTATTTTATTTTATTCTGTTTTTATTATATTTTAAGTTCTAGGGTACATGTGCATAACGTGCAGGTTTGTTACATATGTATACTTGTGCCATGTTGGTGTGCTGCACCCATCAACTCATCAGCACCCATCAATTCATCATTTATATCATGTGTAACTCCCCAATGCAATCCCTCCCCCTTCCCCCCTCCCCATGATAGGCCCCAGTGTGTGATGTTCCCCTTCCCGAATCCAAGTGAGCTCGTTGTTCAGTTCCCACCTATGAGTGAGAACATGCAGTGTTTGGTTTTCTGTTCTTGCGATAGTTTGCTGAGAATGATGGTTTCCAGCTGCATCCATGTCCCTAAAAAGGACACAAACTCATCCTTTTTTATGGCTGCATAGTATTCCATGGTGTATAAGTGCCACATTTTCTTAATCCAGTCTGTCACTGATGGACATTTGGGTTGATTCCAAGTCTTTGCTATTGTGAATAGTGCCACAATAAACATACGTGTGCATGTGTCTTTATAGCAGCATGATTTATAATCCTTTGGGTATATACCCAGTAGTGGGATAGCTGGGTCATATGGTACATCTAGTTCTAGATCCTTGAGGAATTGCCGTACTGTTTTCCATAATGGTTGAACTAGTTTACAATCCCACCAACAGTGTAAAAGTGTTCCTATTTCTCCACATCCTCTCCAACACCTGTTGTTTCCTGACTTTTGAATGATTGCCATTCTAACTGGTGTGAGATGGTATCTCATTGTGGTTTTGATTTGCATTTCTCTAATGGCCAGTGATGATGAGCATTTTTTCATGTGTCTGTTGGCTGTATGAATGTCTTCTTTTGAGAAATGTCTGTTCATATGCTTTGCCCACTTTTGGATGGGGTTGTTTGTTTTTTTCTTGTATATTTGTTTGAGTTCTTTGTAGATTCTGGAAATTAGCCCTTTGTCAGATGAGTAGATTGCAAAAATTTTCTCCCATTCTGTAGGTTGCCTGTTCACTCTGATGGTAGTTTCTTTTGCTGTGCAGAAGCCCTTTAGTTTAATGAGATCCCATTTGTCAATTTTGGCTTTTGCTGCCATTGCTTTGGTGTTTTAGACATGAAGTCCTTGCCCATGCCTATGTCCTGAATGGCACTACCTAGGTTTACTTCTAGGGTTTTTATGGTATTAGGTCTAACATTTAAGTCTCTAATCCATCTTGAATTAATTTTCGTATAAGGAGTAAGGAAAGGATCCAGTTTCAGCTTTCTACTTATGGCTAGCCAATTTTCCCAGCACCATTTATTAAATAGGGAATCCTTTCCCCATTTCTTGTTTTTGTCAGGTTTGTCAAAGATCAGATGGCTGTAGATGTGTGGTATTATTTCTGAGGACTCTGTTCTGTTCCATTGGTCTATATCTCTGTTTTGGTACCAGTACCATGCTGTTTTGGTTACTGTAGCCTTGTAGTATAGTTTGAAGTCAGGTAGCGTGATGCCTCCAGCTTTGTCCTTTTGACTTAGGATTGTCTTGGCAATTATGCAGGCTCTTTTTTGGTTCCATATGAACTTTAAAGCAGTTTTTTCCAATTCTGTGAAGAAACTCATTGGTAGCTTGATGGGGATGGCATTGAATCTATAAATAACCTTGGGCAGTATGGCCATTTTCACAATATTGAAAACAGACTTTAAACTATCAAAGATCAAAAGAGACAAAGAAGGCCATTACATAATGGTAAAGGGATCAATTCAACAGGAAGAGCTAACTATCCTAAATATATATGCACCCAATACAGGAGCACCCAGATTCATAAAGCAAGTCCTTAGAGACTTACAAAGAGACTTAGACTCCCATACAATAATACTGGGAGACTTCAACACTCCACTGTCAACATTAGACAGATCAACGGGACAGAAAGTTAACAAGGATATCCAGGAATTGAACTCATCTCTGCACCAAGCGGACCTAATAGACATCTATAGAACTCTCCACCCCAAATCAACAGAATATACATTCTTCTCAGCACCACATCGCACTTATTCCAAAATCAACCACATAATTGGAAGTAAAGCACTCCTCAGCAAATGTAAAAGAACAGAAATTATAACAAACTGTCTCTCTGACCACAGTGCAATCAAACTAGAACTCAGGACTAAGAAACTCAATCAAAACCGCTCAACTACATGGAAACTGAATAACCTGCTCCTGAATGACTACTGGGTACATAACGAAATGAAGGCAGAAATAAAGATGTTCTTTGAAACCAATGAGAACAAAGATACAACATACCAGAATCTCTGGGACACATTTAAAGCAGTGTGTAGAGGGAAATTTATAGCACTAAGTGCCCACAAGAGAAAGCAGGAAAGATCTAAAATTGACACTCTAACATCACAATTAAAAGAACCAGAGTGGCAAGAGCAAACCCATTCAAAAGCTAGCAGAAGGCAAGAAATAACTGAGATCAGAGCAGAACTGAAGGAGATAGAGACACAAAAAACCCTCCAAAAAATCAATGAATCCAGGAGTTCGTTTTTTGTACTTCTTTTTCTGTCTTTTTGGTGATAACTTAATGATACGGCCACATCTAGCCACGAGGGGGCTGGAAGATGTTGTGTATCACTGGGCATTCACATACAAAGGAAAATGAGTGAACAGATATGAGAGGCAGCCTGGAATTTTCCATAACTTTCCAATATTTTAGTCTAGATTTCTCTTCAATTAGCCAAAACTTGACTTTTCTGTATTATAAACATAAGGAGAAATGAGGAGGTTTTACATACAACTATCCTACTATTAACCTGAACAAATGTTAAACTCCAGTTTGCCATACATGATCTTATTTCTAAGGTCTAGGTTTACGGACTGTTTAAAAAAACACTTTTGTGAATAGTAAATAAATACAGATATAATTAAACATGTATTCTGTCTCTTGAATGTTTAAGAATCAGGAAAGCATAAATATTTGTATTAAGGGTGTGGAGGCTATTTTTCACTTTTGGTGAGTTTCTCTAAATTTTTGTCTGTGTTTAAATGAAAGTCTGGGTAATTCTAATTTACAACTACATGACAAATCTTCCATCAGAAAACCAGTGAAAACACAGTAAGAGGCCCTGAACCTTAGAGAGCCCCCAGGACTCCATAAACATGTGCAGAAGCATTTGGCTATCCTAACTGTCACCAACCAAATGCTAACTTTGCTACAATTGGAAACCAATTCGAAAATTCACATACAAATATGAAAGCCAAATATTCTGCTGAAACAAATGTTTTCAACTGAAACAAATGCTTGGGTTGTTTGCATGTGCCCAAACCAAATATTTTCTTGTAACATTAAATCTGTTTCCAAGTTATCTTACTCTGCATCATTTATTAACTAAGCAAAGCTTTATATTAAACAAAACTTGATACTATCCTATACTTTATTCTGCTTTATTTTGAAGAAAACATGAAATAACCACTGACCATGAAATGGTATACTTTGTTCTGAAGGATCAGTATCTGAGGAAAAGAGCCCTCACATACACTAAGGCTCTCTGTGGGAATGCTTAGAACAACCTCTAATTGTCTGCTTAGCTCTTAATACTTAACTCAGTTTTCACCTCAATCGTAACTTCTTCGGGAAAATCGTCCCTGTTTAAGGTAAATACCACAAACATTCTGTATTTATTATTGTAAGTCATATTAATATGTATCTCTTCCACTGTGCTGTAAGCAAAATAAGTGTAGTGACTGTGTGTGACATATAAAAGGCAAGCAACAGTTATTAGGTAAATAAATGGAGATAATACTATGTGACACCTGGCGTTGATTAGAGAATGCAGTGGGTTATTGCATGTAAAATGCTTAGTGTTTGGCACATGGAAAGCAATTAATTTTTTCTCCCAATGAAATGTAAGCTCAATGGAGTCAACATTTTTTTTCCAACCAATATATTCATGAAACATAGAAGAAATTCTAAGATATAAAACATTCTCAATACATAAAAAATGAATAAATAAAAATGAGTTGAACCCCAAATGCAAGGTTATTTATAAAAAAAAAGCTTGTCTTTATTACTGAGCCTGAAGGAATGAGTAAATAAATATACCCTTTATATATATATAGATAGATAGATAGATATACACATATATATGTATATATACACACCCATATATATACACATATGCATATATATACACATATACATATATGTGTGAATGTATATTTATATATACACACACACACATATATATACCTTTAATTGTCTGACTGGTATAATGACTCCAGAGAGAGTATGAAAACAAAGCTGGATACAGCTTGAGACCGGTCAAAAAAAATATTTCCTATTGGAAGCACTCTGAGTATTTCTAAAGCTTTTAGAGCCATCTGATAAGAATCAGTCTTGAATCTATTCTACTATTTTCATACAGTTTAATTAAAATTGACTTATTTTGTATAATACTATCTGGAATACAGATTTTAAAATTATGGCCAAAGATTAAGATAATGTGACCAGAATCAATTACGAAAATCCCCAAGGCTGAAAAAGATTTCTAGAACATACCAATGATTAGTTGGTATGACTCATTAGTAGACATAAAAATGCTAGAAAACAACTTTTGGTATGAATGAGGACGTGATAGTTATAAACATATTGAATTACAACAGTTAAAATCACCAGCAGAAAATACATTAAAAAATGAAAGAAAAGATAAAGAAAAAATACAAAGAAAGCAAATCAGGAGAGAGAGACAAAGACAGAGAAACAGAGACAGAGAGAAAACAATATGATTGAAAACACTGCACAAAAGCTTTTTCTCTAACACATTATGAAAATGCACAGGACATTGTGCACTAAGACCCAATGATAGCACTGATTCTGAGATCTGGCAAAACTTTGTCATGACCTATTACTGGTGAAATGGTAATGATGATCTATCTTTGTATGTAAAGTTCAGTGCTACCTTTCTTTACCACAATAATGGATATCGGGGTCCTTGTCTGACAGCTTATTTCAGAACTGAGCCGGGAGTGTATACACTTCCCTGATCACTGCTGGAGGAAAGCAAAGGCTCATACTGAAAGCCACCATCTGCATGATACCAAACACCACAAAGTTGGCTATGCCTCCCTACACAAATATGTTGATGCATTTGTATGGCTTAAGTCATCGAGTTAGTTTCGAAAATGTTTTTAAAATTTGTTTGACTTTTAAAAATGTGAATTAAGACTCCAGTAAAAATTTGAAGCCAATTTGAATAGACAGCTCTCAATTCCATTTTTAAAATATCGAGGGATATAGATTTTTTAAAAATTTGTTTTTACCTGAGGATCTTTAAGTGTTTTATTTCTTTATATCTTATTTTCCATAATAAACATATCTACATGCTTTATGTGAACATTCCTTATTTCTTCTGGCCTTATTTATGGCCTCACAGAGTCTATGTTGTGGCCAACTTTAAGCCACCAAAAAAGAATTTAGTAGTTATTTTGTGTAATGTGAAATAGTATCTTTTATTTCACATTATTTTCCAGTATTTATTTAGAAGAAATAAGGAAAAGATTTAGACTAGGTTACACAGCTATCAGAAGTTGTTTCCAAGTCTACAACATTAATTCATGAGAAATTTATTCAACAGTTAATTATTCTTATCTGCTTTTTTTTTTTTTTTTAACTAAGTGCTAAGAAAAATGTCTTTCATTGATCCTAATGAGGGTTCGCTGAATGATGTAATAAATGCTGTCTTCAAGAACATCCTGACTATTAACGCCGTAAGTATTACAGTGCAGCTTCCTCTTATATTATCAGGAAAGTTCAATGCGACAGTTTCCATTCACATGTCAGTAAAGAAGCTGAGAATGTATCCAAATCGTTGCCCAAGTACAAATGATCCAATCTGACAAATGTTTTGACAGCCTGAGTAAAATGTTTTCAGTAAAAAATAAATAACGTATGACTATTTGATAAGTCATTTTTCTGTACTATACAAGACGTTTATTAAATATTGAAATATCAAAAAGAATATTTACATTCACATATATTCATTGAACACGTAGGAGAATAATACTAAGAATACTCATCACCAACCATCTTCTTTAAATAAAATATTTCTATTACCTTGAAACCCTTTGCATAACTTTTTTCTACCTCATCCTGTTTTCCTTAGGGAGGCAACTTCCTTCTTAAATTTCTTTATGTATTCTGGATATTATTTATTATTATACTAAAATTATTTTTCCTCTTAATAAAACATTTTTAAATATTTTTAACTTTAATAATAAATTAAAGTAACCTTATGTTTCTCTGCAACATGCTTTTTGTGCCTTCGATGTTATTCCTGAGATTCAATAATATTATTGTTTATACTTGTCATTTGTTCACTTTTACTTAAGTACAGAATTCCTTGATATATCATAATTTATTTACATATGCTACCATTGAAGAACAACTGATTTCTTTTGAGCGGGCTAAGACAAATAATACTGCCAAGGTTATACTGATACATGTCTCCAGGTGTATATCTTCCCCTAGGGTGAATACTAAAAAACAGATTTTATGGGACATCAATTCCACTCAAAATTAGCTGATTCTACTATTTTAAACTCTTCAACAGTATAACAACATTCCGGTTTCTCCACAACTTCATCCTTACTTCCTATTGTCAATTTTTTTAAATTTTCTGTAAATTGTTAGTGAGAAGTTGTATCTTATTGGTCTTACGTTTCATTTCCCTGCTTATTAACAGTTTTAGAATATCAACATGTTGTTGGATCACGTTTCATATATCTATTCAGGACTTTTGCCCCTTTCTCTTTGAATAATCATTTTTCTTTTATTCATAATTTTTTTGCTCAGCTACATATGTTGCAATTTATTTTCTGCTCTAACTTGTTTTATTTTGTACATGATATTTTGAACAACTATAATTTTAAACATTAGTGATATCAAACTGATTTTATTTTACTTTTGCTCTTTGATTCTTAAAAAAATTAGTGTCAGCTGAGGTTATAAAGATATTCATCTGTATTGAATTCTAAAAGTTTTATTGTTTTTCCTTTAATATTAAGGTTTTTAATCCACCTGGAATAATTTTTGTGCCTAGTACAAGATAGAGTTCCAGCTTCACTTATAATCCACATAGATAATAAATTATATCAGCATCATCTATTTAAAACTTCATCAATTTACACAGACCTACAAAGCCCAATTTGTGATATATTAAACATCTGCATACATATGGATTGTTTCTGGACTTTGTTTTCTACTACTTGATGTTTTCTTAATTCCTAGACTAATACTATTGTCTTATTTATCAAAAGACTATAATAATTTATAATATTTGATGATGCAATTCTCTTTTCCTGTACTTCACAGGTATGTCTTAGAAAATTCTGGCACTTTCTCTTTACTATAAATTTTAGAATCTTATTGATATGATACACAAAATAAACTGTAGGGATTTTGATGTTCAGTGTATCAAATTCATAAATCAGCTTGGGAAGCATTGACATTTACAGGTTATAGACTCTTCCCATATAAGACTGGCACATGTATCCATTTATTTGGGTCTTACTTAATGCTTCCAACAAAACATTTTTATTTTCTTCAGAAAAAGCATGCTAATAATCCTCAGGGCACTTTATTTTTGAGGTAGCTACAAGTAATGTCATTTGAAAATTATATTGTCCCAGAGGTTTTTTAGTTTTTGCTCCTGTAAGTAAATGCAACTGAGATTTATGTTAAGATTTTTAATACAATCAACTCAGTAACATTTTTTATTAGAAATCAGTTTATTTCTATATTTTTGTTTTTTACATATAGATAATTATGTCATCTGAGAATAATTTATGATGGCAGTGGCCCATCTGGAGAAGTCATTGAAGGATGCCAGCTGCAGCGAGGGAGGCATGGCCAGGGCTGTGTCCTCCGTGGAGTCAGTGGGAGCCAGAAACAGGTGAGAGCCCTGCCCCCTACAAAGTTGGCCAAGTGGAAGTCCGAGGCTCCTGGGCCTAGCTGCAGCAGCTGCCCAGCTGTGGCTTCAGACCCGGGCATCCCTGTGCTTCTGGGGTCCTGGGAAGCCCTTGGGCCCTACAGGCTCAGAAGTACCTGCTGTTACTCCCGGGCCTCTCCCCACTCCGAGTGCCCACTCCAGTGCCTAGCAAAGTGGTGGCGGCGGAGCCCAGGTGCTGCTGTGTGACCCGACCAGGTGGCAGGGCTGCCATGCAAGCCCCCTGCCACCTTGACCCGCTCTGGACTTTGAGCTCTGACGAGTTCGCAGGGAGGGGAGGAGGGTTGAGGGCAGCTCCTCAAGGGCCAGAAGGCTTCCCTTGGCATGAACAGCCTGAGCACCATGGACAGCATGTTGATGACAGGAGGCAGACAGGTTCCTAGGCAGAAAGGAATGGATAACCATTAAAACCTCCACGTTCAAGCCAGGGACAGTCTGAAGCCTGGGGTTGAACTGCCAATTCTGGGGACATATAGCATTAGTGATCCTGTAGCATAGTGATAGCTTCAAACCTTTGGTATAAAAACCAACTGGCGAAACAAATCTGAAAACTTGCATGTCTCACTCAGAGCTTTTGAACTTGCTACTACGCCAAAACAATGTTCTTTAAAAAGTGTTAATTTTTTTTTTTCCAATTCTGTGAAGAAAGTCATTGGTAGCTTAATGGGGATGGCATTGAGTCTATAAATTACCTTGGGCAGTATGGCCATTTTCACAATATTGATTCTTCCTATCCATGAGCATGGAATGTTCTTCCATTTGTTTGTGTCCTCTTTTATTTCACTGAGCAGTGGTTTGTAGTTCTCCTTGAAGAGGTCCTTCACATCCCTTGTAAGTTGGATTCCTAGGTATTTTATTCTATTTTAAACAATTGTGAATGGGAGTTCACTCATTATTTGGCTCTCTGTTTGTCTGTTATTGGTATATAAGAATGCTTGTGATTTTTGCACATTGATTTTGTATCCTGAGACTTTGCTGAGGTTAAGAGCCCACATTGCAAAGATAATCCTAAGCAAAAAGAACAAAGCTGGAGGCATCACGCTACCTGACTTCAAACTATACTCAAGGCTACAGTAACTGAAATAGCATGGTACTGGTACCAAAACAGAGATATAGACCGATGGAACGGAACAGAACCCTCAGAAATAATACCACACATCTACAACCGTCTGATCTTTGACAAACCTGACAAAAACAAGAAATGGGGAAAGCAGTCCCTGTTCAATAAATGGTGCTGGGAAAACTGGCTAGCCATATGTAGAAAGCTGAAACTGGATCCCTTCCTTACACCTTAATAAAAAATTAATTCAAGATGGATTAGAGACTTAACTGTTAGACATAAAACCATAAAAACCCTAGAAGAAAACCTAGGTAATACTATTCAGGACATAGGCATGGGCAAAGACTTCATGTCTAAGACACCAAAAGCTATGGCAACAAAAGTCAAAATTGACAAATAGGATCTAATGAAACTGAAGAGCTTCTGCACAGCAAAAGAAACTACCATCAGAGTGAACAGGCAACCTACAGAATGGGAGAAAATGTTTGCAATCTACTCATCTGACAAAGGGCTAACATCCAGAACCTACAAAGAACTCGAACAAATTTACAAGAAAAAAACAAACAACCCCATCAAATAGTGGGCAAAGGATATAAACAGACACTTCTCAAAAGAAGACTTTTATGCAGCCAACAGACACATGAAAAAATGTTCATCATCACTCGCCATCAGAGAAATGCAAATCAAAACCACAATGAGATACCATCTCACACCAGATAGAAAGGGGATCATTAAAAAGTCAGGAAGCAACAGGTGCTGGAGAGGATGTGGAGAAATAGGAAAATTTTTACATTATTGGTGGGACTGTAAACTAGTTCAACCATTGTGGAAAACAATGTGGCGATTCCTCAAAGATCTAGAACTAGAAATACCATTTGACTCAGCCGTCCCACTACCAGATATATACCCAAAGGATTATAAATCATGCTGCTATAAAGACACATGCACATGTATGTTTATTGTGGCACTATTCACAATAGCAAAGACTTGGAACCAAACCAAATGTCCATCAATGACAGACTGGATTAAGAAAATGTGGCACATATACACCATGGACTACTATGCAGCCATAAAAAGGATGAGTTTGCGTCCTTTGTAGGGACATGGATGCAGCTGGAAACCATCATTCTCAGCAAACTATTGCAAGAACAGAAAACCATGTTCTCACTCATAGGTGGAAACTGAACAATGAGAACATTTGGACACAGGGTGAGGAACATCATACACCGGGGTCTGTCGTGGGGTGGGGGAAGAGGGGAGGGATAGCATTAGGAGATATACTTAATGTAAATGACGAGTTATGCCACCAACATGGCACATGTATATATATATGTAACAAACCTGCACGTTGTGCACATGTACCCTAGAACTTAAAGTATCATAAAAATTTTTAAAAAAAAAAAGAAAAGAAAAAATTGCCATGCAAAAAAAAAAAAAAAAATGGTAATGTAAACTACTAAGGCCCGGCATGGTAGGTTACACCTGTAATCCAGCACTTTGGAAGACCAAGGCAGGCAGATCACTTGAGGCCACAAGTTTGAGACCAGCTGGGCCAATGTAGAGAAACCCTGTCTCTACTAAAAATACCAAAAAAATTAGCCAGGTGTGGTGGTGTGCACCTGTAATCCCAGCTACTCCGGATGCTGTGACATGAAAATCTTTTGAACCCAGGAGGCAGAGGCTGCAGTGAGCCAAGATCATGTCACTGCACTCCAGCCTGGGTGACAGAATGAGACTCTGTGGAAAAAAAAAAAAAAAGAAGTGTGTGTATATATATAAATATATACATATATATATGTATATATATACATATATGTGTGTGTGTATGTATACATATATATTTATGTATGTTTTTTATATATATGTATACTCTCTCTATATATATGTGTGT
>NC_045438.1:77375781-77394217 GCF_002776525.5 Piliocolobus tephrosceles | reverse complement strand
AAGGAAGGAAGGAAGGAAGGAAGGAAGGAAGGAAGGAAGGAAGGAAGGAAGGAAGAAAGAAAGAAAGGAAGGAAGGAGGGAGGGAGGGAGGGAAAGAAAGAAAGAAAGAAAAAATTGATGTTAGAAGGCTATATCATATTCATTCCATGTTAGACATTTGCAATATCACGGCATGATTAAATTATAACAGCAACTCCAAAAAAATACATATATATACACCCAAACTTGTTATCATAGTCTATATCCACAACCAGATTTTAAAAAATCACAAAACTAACGTTCTGGAAAATCAAATTGTGTCACCAATAGTAAGACCCCTGAAGCTAAATATAAATTAACTATATTTACCATGATTTGTTTTACAATGTAATAATTCAGTTGGAATACTTGTATGTTCACTATCTTATGTCATATTTTATTGTTTTCTTTGACTGCTTCAAAAACTGCTAATTTTAATACAAGTTCCAAGTTTAGGAAAAAAAAAACACATTTTCACAGTGCTTTATATTTTTCAGAGAATATTTGCATTCATTACATCAACTGCAATTCATAGGAATTCTGTGTGCTGAGATGTCATTACACTATTTCTCAGGTGAATAGTTTAGTGGATTTCAAATTGTAAAAAATTAGAGGCCGGGCATAGTGGCTCATGCCTGTAATCCCAGCACTTTGGGAGGCTGAGGCGGGTGGTTCACCTGAGGTCAGGAGTTCGATACTAGCGTAGCCAATATGATAAAACCCCGTCTATACTAAAAATACAAAAATTAGCTGGGTGTGATGGCACGCACCTGTAATCCCAGCTACTGGGGGGACTGAGGCAGGAGAATCGCTTGAACCAGGGAGGCAGAGGTTGCAGTGAGCAGAGATCGTGCCATTGCATTCCAGCCTGGACAACAAAAGCCCAACTCCCAGAAAGAAAGAAAGAAAGAAAGAAAGAAAGAAAGAAAGAAAGAAAGAAAGAAAGAAAGGAAAGAAAGAAAAGAAAGAAAGAAAGAAAGAAAGAAAGAAAGAAAGAAAGAAAGAAAGAAAGAAAGAAAGAAAGAAAGAAATGGTGTTAGAAGCCTATATCATATTTATTCCATTATTTATTTCATGTTAGGCATTTGCAATGTCACAGCATGATTAAATTATAACAGCGACCCCAAAAACAAAAATTTTATTAAGAAAACAACAGCAGGAGAAACATTGTTTGTTATTCATTATTTTCTATTTCACATTCCTTATGAATAATTTCAAAAATCTTAGATGTTAAATATCGTAAAATAAATTAGGTTTATTAAATGCTTTGTTAAATAAAACAAATTTCTCCACTAAATATATATAAGGGCCATATAAGTGTTCATTATACATATATATATGTAACATACACACACATATATAGAGAGAGAGAGGAAGAGGTTATACTGATTGACACTAAATAGATAACCTATTGGTAAGTTGATTGATAAGCTAGAGAGACGTATTTTTGTTGATCTGATACCTACTTTTTGTTGTCCTAATTCCTCATATATATATAAATGTATTTTGACTAGTGTTTAATAGGGGATAACCTCAAAATTAGGTATCAAGTTTTTATTTATTCATATTTTCCTATCTAATCCTTGTGAAAAATAGTGATATTGATATGTCACAGGCCGTAGTTAGAAAACATACAACTAAATGAATCACAGATAAATTAATCTCATTACATTAGCTTACTAAAAATATTTATTTTTATGTTCTTACTAAACTAACTCCACTTTTTGCCTTTTACATGATTATCCATCCAGTGCATGTAATATTTTCCCTTACAATAGCCTTTGTGTGTGCTGTTGAAAATCAATAACCTTGAATGCTGTGTGTGGTGGCAAGTCTACCAACTCTGTCAGACAAGGAGAGAGGGCAATTAAGATATTGCGTTTAGGCATGTGTATTAACTCACCATCTAACATGGAAAAGGTAATGCATGTAACCCTCACAATGGTGGAGTATGGGGAGCTTTTAAATAGGGAGTTTAATCTCCTTTAGAGCAAAGCCACACTCTCTGTTGCCCTAGGTTTTTGGCAAGATTCCCAGAAGCTATAGTCATTCATAAGCCACACACTCTGTGCTTTGGAAAATTGCATTGGGATCCTCACACAGTGCAACCAATGCTCTCGTTTTGGATGCCTCATCTGTAAAAAATCCCCTCACACGTGTATACACGTGCGTGGTACTTAACTCAGCCACCACCGAAGAATGGAGCGCTACAGGGATTTGAACCTGTAGTTGCAGGAAGTCCAAGTATTTCAAACCTTATGTGTCGACTGTAAAACCATTCCCTCTGGCTGATTATTCTGGAATTAAAATGTAGTTCATGTTAAGCAGGCTTGGAAAATTCCCAAATCAAATAAGCTTGTTTAGAAAGGGTTGTTCTCCTCTCTTTAGAAATGCTGAAGCCACAACTTCATTCCACCTTGGTTCCCTTTGACTTTTGTAATGTACTCTTATGTTCTCATTCACACTGAACTCGGTGAAATTTGAATAAGACTTCTCTACAAATGAGATATGCTGAGTGTAACTATAAAATGTAATACAATACACAGTATGTGTTTACTTATTTAAATTCTGGAGCTATGAAAAATTAGTAGTATATTTTATTTTGAAGGCAAGGGGAAATCTCTTTCACTACTTTTTGTTTGTTTAACAGAATACGGTGTGAGAGTGTATCTTGACTGGGTAAACTAAAATATCTAATTAGATCAATATGTATAAATCTTAAATGTTTCCTATACAATATTTTATAGGTATGTATATTTGATGTTCATACTAACTGAGGTTGTCAATTTCAATAAATATACTTGTCTTATATTTCATTTACTTTATTTTGAAATATTGAATTTTGTTAAAGTTCTTATTTAAATATTACTAGATTGAAAATCTAGTAGGTCAGGTTTTGGATATATGCACTTTCTGAGGTTTACACACATCTAAGATACATATGTTATATTTAAACATATAACTTATATTTAAATTACGCACACACATATCATTAAACAGAAAAGACAAAACAGCGTATAACATCTGTTACCACTGCCAATAGCAAAAGCAGAAGACAATGTCTATTCTACCTCTTCATAACAAAATTTTGTTCTAGTTTAACTGGAAAAAAACAGGTTCATGTTAAGCTTTGGCAAATAATATTTATAGCAATTAAGCTATTTCAGTTATTGAAGTTGTATAATCCTTAGCCCTAACTGGCAATCAAGAGAGGAACCTCCAGAGCTTCAGGTTTGCAGACAGTAAAGTTAGATACCTTAAGACATGTTTTCTTTACATGTATACTAGTTGTTTTGTTCACCTCATACACATACCTGTAGCTTTTTTGTTGTTGTTAGAGAGACATTTTCTTTGATATTATCATGTTATATTTCCTCAGAGCATTTTCTCCCCCAGGGCTGAATGTGCTTTTGCAAAACTGATTTCATTAATTCTTCTAATATTTCTGTGATTTTAAAAAAGAACCAAGAGTGACAGAGAGAGGGCAGGTGGTGGTTTCTTTATTTTTATAGAGAGACTGAGACATTCAGAAGTTTATGTAGTTTTCCAGGCAATAATACATTTAAGTCAAGAAAACAAAATATAAGTAAAACATAAGCAAAAAATTAGCAAGCCCTCATAGCTCGTTGTTATTTTTATTACCTTTTTATTTGCACAGAAAAATATAACCTGACTTTATTTGCATTTTATACAGTGAAATTGAAAATGGCTTGCTGTCTCCAGGATTAACACATTGTTTACAAACTGGACACATCCAAACAGCAGAAACCAGAGTCAAAACCCATGTGGCATTACTCAATTGTCCCTAGCAATTTCAATTTGGTATCTTCTGCAGATTTTATGATTGGCTATGAGACACTGCATTAGAACACATGTGGAGAGACAATGGGAGTTTCTTTTAAGACAATTCAACTTTTATATAAATGCAAAAAGTGAAATACTTCATAGAAATTAAAATATATATCCTATAAATAGTTATACCCCCCAAAATATATATATATATTTGCTTCATTGATATTTACAACTAAGAAAGAAGAATAAAAATTAGTTAACTTGAAAATACAGGATGCAGAGAATGTGCCAAAACATGCTTCCATAAACAGATGAAAATTTGAGCATCATTTAAGATCCTACACATAATAATACAAGACACAGTAAACTGAAAAAATCTGTTTGCATTTTAGTGAAAAATAAGGCTAAGAAGTAGCAATCATCATTTGATAGCAATCTTTTACTTTCTACTTATTCTATTGAAGTACATAAATTATAATTGAAATATTTTCTGTAGCCAGTATGTCATCAGGGTCATAAAAACAAGAAAACTAAATTAAATCTGTTTTTGAATTGACGTTTTCTTTTCAACTTGTCTTGTTGCTATATTTTTTTCCGAAATAAATTTATCAATCTTTTGAAGCTCCGAAGCCATATAAAATGAGGTGTTATTAATGAGATGTATTTCGTTCTCCATACGGATTTAATAAGCATTTTTTACACCTTGTGTATGAATGAAAATATTTACTTTAAAATATATTGAAGAGTCATAGTATTATTTTTACTATTAAAAATGATGCTATGTAATTCAAGTTTCTTAAGAGGAATACTGAAGACATTTAAACCTGTTTAGAACTTTCTTCTGAAATTGCATATTTTATTTATATTACAAAGAACATTTTTTTCTTGTTCATCACTTGAAAGACATATTATTGCAAGTTAATAGGATAGTAGACATAGTTGATAGTTACTGTATTCTTTAACATTTCACAATTTTCATAAAAACAACTTTTTATATTTTTTTCTTTAGTATTTTTACTTAGATTAAAATGTATAATATTTAATTTGAGAAAAAACACTAACACTGGAATAAAATTCAGCATTTGTGCAAATCAAGTAGTTTTGCAGATTTAGTGTAAACTTGACGAAAAGATAACTGTGAGATGAGACTGAGAGGAAAATTGTGGTTAAAAGATCAACTGGAAGAAACCTGCTGTGAGAGATTATATTTATGAACAATTTCTTAAACAAAGACGACATTATTAGAAACTGTTTGTAATAAATTCTGTGTGAAATGAATGTAAATAAAGTAAAACATGTTATTATAAAAGTAAGCCCTCGATGAAAATTGGTTGTTAAAAAGCCTATTGGCATTATAGAGAAAATAAGCCTGAAGGAACAGCTCCAATTGTCATTTCTGTTCAGATATTTTGCAAAGTTTTGACATTGAAAAATTCACATTTTAAAAATAGAGGTGAACCTGAGCACACAGAAAAAAAAAATTCATAGAGATTTCAATTTGTTACACAGTATGACCATGCATTTGAAAAACTATATTTTTTTATTTTTGACATATGTAAGAGAAACGGATATCTAAATTTTTTATGTCGACTAGCATTGTACAAAGAAGATAATCAGTTTGATGTTCATCTCACATGTGTGGCAGGCTTCAGTGAAGACAACTGGAGCTAGAATCAGAGAGATTTCCAGCAATTCTTGAAACAAAGCAAAGTAAGAAAGCTCAAAGCTTTTGCAGAAATTGTGACATTTGCCTCAAGTTAATGACCCCACTCCCTATGTAGCTATAAATGATAACAACAATAACAAAAAGAGCATATCTGTTATAGTGACATGCTTTTCCTTGAGAAAAATATTGCAATTTAAAATAAACTTTTATTTCAGAGTTCGTCCACTGCCCTACCCCCAGCCTTCACACACACACACACACACACACACACCCCAAATATAAGCTTCAGAGATATTCACTCAAACTGAAAGAGCCATCCATGAATTTTGTCGTCTTTGTGTTATATCCTAAGATAGCTTTTGCCTTTCTTCCTGTGTGATTTAGATTCAGGTTGACAACAAAAACAATGAAAATTTAAAAAAACCATCATTCTTAGCAAACTATCACAAGAAGAGAAAACCAAACACCGCATGTTCTCACTCATAGGTGGGAACTGAACAATGAGCTCACTTGGACTCGGGAAGGGGAACATCACACAATGGGGCCTGTCATGGGGAGGGGGGAGGGGGGAGGGATTGCACTGGGGAGTTATACCTGATATAAATGATGAATTGATGGATGCTGACGAGTTGATGGGTGCAGCACACCAACATGGCACATGTATACATATGTAACAAACCTGCACGTTATGCACATGTACCCTAGAACTTAAAGTATAATTAAAAAAAATAATAAATAAATAAATAAATAAATAAATAAATCAACAGTTTGAAGAGTGCTAATTAGAACCAATTATAATTTCATTGTCCTGCCATGGTTCACTATGTCCTGGTTAAAAAAGTAATGATAATTTTGCTTTCTGTACATGTCTGCCTTCATGCTCATGCCTGATTGGAGAAGCTTAATATTCAACACATGTGCATAAAGTAATCCATTAACTAGCAGTCTAAAGGTAGCAATAATCTATACAATTCCATGTGTTAATTTCTAATTAATATGATTAAATAAATACCATCAGACTTCAAAAGGACCACTTAATTTATGGAACTAGTGTTTATTTAACCGGTATGTGAAATTGGTTTTCATGTCAATAAAGACACTAAAGTTTCTATATTGTGTATTCATCATGAAATCATAGAAATGACTATACTAACAACAAAGAAGAAAGTTCCCTCAAATCAATTTAGTTCTTGAGGAAAGCAATTCAATCTTAATGTAACCTACACTAGTTAACAAAAGATATTTTGTGAGCTTTGGTTAGAAATGTAATACAGTAACCTAGAATTACCTTACATCTAAGTTTAGCAACTACCATTTTCAAACTGGCTGTATGTAGCTTAAAAAGTTGTCTACTCCCATCTAGCGGCCATAATGTTAAATTTCCTTTCAAAACTTAGCAGCCTGAATGGTCTGCATTAAGGCAAATGGAACTGCTGTTTTATTGTCAGAATTAAATAATTAATGCAGTTAACAATATCTGCATAGATTAAGTAATTCAGCCTCATGGGTTTTGTTGATAGCAGTAATTTTAAAAGCAGCATAAAATGGTTTTAGTCTGATTTATGGAGCGTAGCTCATGCTGCCAGAGCCGCATGGAGCTCATTGACTGAAAAACTCCCAGGATCACTCAAGAGGATTGCCATAGTTCTACAGTCAACAATCTCTTATGAATATTTTATAAAAATGTCTATGTATAAAGAGAAGAAAAGTTCAAGCAATGAGGTCCTCTGTGTACAACTGAACTCCAGAATATAAAAATAGATGATTGATCTCTTCAAATCCTTGTTAAAGAAAAATTAAGACTGTCAGTTTTTAAAATAAGATATGCTTTAAAATTTTTATCATGTAATCTTTATTTTTTGTACCAAAATGCAGACTAGAAGAGCATTGGTTTTGTTGATGATACCTGATTTTCAAAAACAAACAAAAAAAAGTGAAAAGGAAACAAATTTCATTTCATATTTCAGCAAAAGGAAGTGGTTTGGTTTTGTTTTGATTTTAAATCTTGTCCTAACATAGCAGCATGTGGCTTGGTGTGGGTATAGTGTCGTACATTTACATATGTTGGATTAATTGGAACCTTGTACAATGGTGAAATCCAGTTCCATGTAAACAGATATAATTAAATCCTCATAGTATCTATGCAGTTGGATGTAACTACTCACTCTTTTCCAGTGAGTAGAAATGTGAGCTAATTATCCAGCAGAGCATAACTACTTATTTTACTCACTAAATACATTGAGAATCTCCATACAAATACCATACTGGTGTTCAGCAAAAATCTGGGGTTTATGCCTCTATTGAACAGACAAGAGAAGCATGCATCATAACTCCAAACAAAGGAGTGGTCTAGTCATAACATAGTGTTGGGATTCTAAGGGAAGTAGGAAACCACAGTGGTTGGGGAAACTTCCTGGGGGTGATAGGGTTTGATCTAAAGATTAAATAATGAGTGTGATTTGTGTTAGAAGCAAGAAGATAATGGCTTCAACAGAAACAAAGGTGATAAGTTAAGAACAAATTAGATATGTTTGAGGGAAAGCTAGCAGATTATTCTCTCAAGAATAGAGAAGACTCATGCCAGGGAACAGTGGGAGAGAGTTAGAAAAGTAGTTTGGACCAGACTAGAAAGTGTCCTGAATGCTTTGACACGCAAGAAAGCTGAGTAAGCTGAGGCTGGATAAATGAGTTTTCACTGGAGGTATAAAACAAATATGTGAAAATATAGCATGCAAATTCCTGCAAGGTGACTAGAAAGAAAAAAATTATTAGGAGCTTGTTTACTTACATAAAAACCATGAGAGTCATGCAGTAGTTAGTTGATCAGGATAAATTGAAAAGTTGTACTATGAACCTACTTATTGACTCATGCATATAAGCATCAAATACTTTTAGCATCTACTATGTGCTAGGGACAGGTATGAGTATTTAGGGTTTACATTTAAATGCTATTTAAAATGTTAAAAATTATGTATTAGTGGCAACATAAGGAATATATATTTTTCATCACTGTAAAGCACAATGTAGAATCAATACTCAAGTATTCTAAAAGTTAATGTAGATAATGGGTTGATGGGTGCAGCAACCACTGTGGCATGTGTATACCTATGTAACAAACCTGCACTTTCTGCACATATATCCCAGAACTTAAAGTATAATCATTTTTAAAAACTTGGATTAAAAATGGAAAAAAAATAGGTTTAGAGTTAACTACAAAGCCTAATTCAGATATTTTATGTATAATTTACTTAAAAAACTTTTTTTAACTCTAGTTTGAGTTGCTACTTCTTAAACAGAACTGTCATTAAAAAACAAAACAATTGTGAGGAATTGAAATGATATGAAAAACAATGAGTGTAAGTCATTTTAAATTAAATGAAATTATCTTAAAACTTTGGCAACTAATATCAACCAGTGACTTCTAGTAAGACAAGGAACAACAAATAATAAATCACTACTTTTTAAAAAAAGTGCATATCAATTTATTTTTTTTTAAAGTGCATATCAATTTATTACTCTTACTATTTCAGACTGTCCCTCCATTGACATATATATATGAAAGAATAAGTGTGATTTGTGTGTAAGATATATATACATGTGCATATGTATATATCACTTTGAAATAGATAAATGATAGGTGTAAAAGATTAAACTCACTAAACTATATGTAAACATATCAAAAGAGTATAATTTTTAACTTATATTCTTTAGAAACCAGAACTAAGTATTTCAATTCCCAGTGTCTAAAATACGATAGTATGGAATTTTATCCTTTGAGTAGATTTAAAAATGGATTCATATTTGCAGTGAAAAATATTTCTTTGTGATTAGGGAGATACAAAATTTTAAAAAATAAACTTCCTTGTTATATTTAATGATGCTATTTCAGATAAAGTTAACATTTTAAATGGCAAATATTCCAATCATATGTGTGTGTGTTAATCGTTGCATTTCACAAGTATAATTTTACATTCTAAAATAATTCACATTCTAGAAAGATATTAGAATTTTTAAAAATTTAGCACTTGAAACAAACGACTTTCACAAACACATTTTGTAAAATAAAATGTTAAATGAATTTCACCAGGGTAATATTTTAACTTTTTTTGGCTGAGGGATTTTAGTAAGCTCCTCTGAGGCATGTTTTCTTTTGCTGATGGGCTGAAAGATGGGATGATTCAATGACTTTGAGGTGCTTTTATCAAGGTACATCAAGACTAAAATCAACACCATCAAACAATTTTTTTTTATTTTGTTTTCTTAGGATAAAAGAAAGCATATGCCTTTGGATTAAGAAAAAACAAAGCATAACCAAAACAATAAAGTTTGCCTGCAACAGACAGGTGAGTCAGAGGAGTGAGGTCCTGCATACTGAATCATTCCAAGAGGTATTTTGTTTAGCTGTTTTAAGACTCATGCCTCCACCCTCTCCCAACCTTTTTTTTTAAATATTGTAGTAAAGAACAAAGGAGATTAACAGGAAAAGCAATGTAGTAATTAAGTAGTAATTGGTAGAAGAGGCTTTGGGGTTAAAATTAATAAAACCAGCATGATGTACATTAAGACTGTATAAATATTTAAGGAACTACAGCCTGCTTGGAGATGTAAACCGATTAGCAAAACTACTTAATCTGGAGATTCAAATGTTTCAGGTAGATAAAATAAACAGAGACTGCTTGTTGGAAATATGATCAGTTTTCGTCCTGGGAGTGCTTTTTTTTTTTTTTTTTTATTTTAATCATCAAAATAAAACATTTTTGATGTTTTGTGTAAAAGGTTTTATATTGCATCTAACGCAATGCAGGAAATGGAATCACAAATGAAATCATTGCAGATGTTTTTCTTTTCTTGTCAGATCATGTATTATAGATGGAATTCTGGCCTTTCACATTGAAATTAAAGGGAAACTATAACACAAGAAACTGAAAACTCATCCTTCAGGATTTTCTTTGCTGGTAATATTGATACATAAAAATTTGTCTACGGGAAGGAAATCATTTAAAGGTAAAATAGTTATTCATTTCTAGCAATTCAAATGATATAGTCAATGCAATTGAAAACAACTAATAGAGGCATTATAACTTCTGTTTAATCCATTTCCTTTCTCTTACAAAATCTACTATAGGAATTTCATATAAACTTCAGGATTTAAATATTTAACATCTAGATGAAATTTTTAAAAACAGAACTATTAATTGACTGTTGGCAAATATATGCATGCTTATATTTAATTAGACAAAATATCTAATAATTTACTGGTATTTATAATGTTTATATCTGAACCCTTTTGTAGCACACAGCATTAAACTTGATAATGTTTAGAATTAACATTATGTTCTGGGTTATATTCACATAACATCAAAATACCCACGTGAATAGGGACACTTTCATAATTGGGCAAAACTAAATGTTCAACATAAACACATTCTGTTAATTCAACAAATTAATCATTATCTCACAAAATTAGTTAGCATCAGGGGTACTGTGAATTATGAGATACTTATCTTACATCAGAATTCCTCAGCAAAGATCTGTATTTTTAGTATCTTTATACTCAATTCCCGTGAAAACACTAATTTTTGCTGGTAGAATGTATCTGTATAGAATACACACCCATACCAAGGCCAGTACCTTCAGGTCCCTATATGCAATTTTAAATTTGTATTTGTAGAAATATCAAATAAATGTTTTGAACAGGAAAAGAATGATAGAATAGCCAATAATTGTCAGTGAATAAATCAAAGCTTTTCTTTCTATTGACAGAGCACTGGGGAGAAACGCTTGTAAAAGGGGGTTGTAGTCAGAAAACTTTCTCTCTGATTGATATTAGGCACTATGTGGGTCAGGAAACAAGCTAAGACAATGATCCATCAAGAATACCGTGTCCTAAATATGTCAAATATTTAAGTTTTGTTTTTCTTGTTCATGTTTTCTACATCTTCTCCCTGGCCTATTTTTTCTTACTTAAAAATACAACAAAATAAACTATCATTCCATAGCATTAATTTTTAGCTCTTGGCAATACCCAGTCTTAGACTACTTTCTCAATAGTCTGAATACTGCATTCAAAATTCTTGTTGTTAATACAAATAGGGAATTTTGGTGTTCTTTTTAAAATAAGCCATTTTGTTTACTTTAAAAGAGAAATGTATATAGTTAGTAAAGCATTTTGGCTTTTCTAAATTCTGCTTAAAATATTGTAATAATAAACATGTAGATGGAAGAATATCTTACTTTTGTGTACATGCTGGTTGAAAGGCATCATGCTAAGAGTAATCATTTGCATTTTCCTTTTACACTTTTGCTTATAAATGTAGCAATACATCTTTCCTTACTATAAAGGTATTTGCTGACTTACCCACCACTTTGTCTAGCACAAAAAAAAAATTCAATATTCATTAATCATACAAACATGCGCTTATATTAAATGTATAATAGATGTTATAAGGATAATCTATGTTAATTCACTTTCAATTTAGGAAAGCAAAATTTTACCTATCAATATCTAGTAAATAGTAGGGAAACAATTAATTCTATATTTAACACAAAAGGCAAATTCAGTAACTCTTGATCATTCCTAGCATCACAAAATAAAATGTGTTCCATCAAGTAGTGTGTAGTAGATGGTGGATTTTTCGTTAATTATAGTAACATAAAAAACTCTTCTGTACATTGCAGTTCTTTCCCATGTAACTCATTGAAAACAGTGGCAATTAAAGGCTCTTACACATCTGATAGAAGTTTGAAATACCTCTGTAACTTCCCCACAGACACTTACCTGTTCTCTCTGTTGATTTATACCAACTGAATTTTCTCATTGCAGATACTTAAAAATTCCAAAACATATAAATGGCAGATCATAAGGTTTGATATATAGGGCTACCACATCACTTGGACCAGCCTTTTATCTCTAATGCAAAGAAGGTGAGATGATTATCTAGCTAATTTATTCCAAAATTTTATTCATGTGAAGTACATAATTTCTTTCTTACTGTTTAATATTTGAAAGAATTATTGTCCTTCTGCTGGGAATATATATATATATATATGTAATTCAGTAACCATAGGGAAACAATTGGAAGTTGAGTACATTGTCTACCGTCATCAGATTTTGCATTGCAGCAAAATTATCCCTTCTGTAATGATAAAATATTATACAGATATTTACTGAGCATTCACTATGTGACAATCTCCAAATTAAAAAGTTACTCTTCTAAACCAATATATTCTGAGCTTAGACAGGTAATAAAAATATAAAATTTCATAGATCTATCATTTTAGTTTTTTTGTTTTAATGCCTCAAATTAAGAGTCACAACGATACTTCCATTTTGTGGTTTGCTTAAATTAACACATCATGGAAAATTTTTAAACATGTGTACTAATAACAGCACTAATCAGTGTCTCTCTTGTTAAGAACTTCTTGTTTTGTTGTTACTGGAATCACAACAACTTCATGGATATTTTAATATTAAAAATGTTATAATTATCTACCCCTTAAAGTTTTTACTAAGACCATGTAAGCCCTGAAAAATTCCAAGTAAAATAAGCATATATAGAAAATAGTCTTTGCAGCCATCTCCAGGAGTAGAGAACATAAGAATTGCTAAAGGAGAGTGAGAATTTCCAAGATGAGGACCTCACCTGTGAACAACTGAGCCAAGATAGCAGCTAAAAAAGACCCCACAGATTTTTCTTCAACATAAAATGCATTTAAGACAGAAAACTGCAATGACCACAAATGGGACAGCCACCAAACAAAAATAGGAAGTGAAAACTGAGATTATAAAGAATATTAATGTAATTTTTATAGTTTAAAATTAAATTATAGTATCTAAAATTAGTATTTAATATAAATATAAGTATAGTATAGTATTATACTAAATATAGTATTTAAAATTAAATTAAAGTATAGTATAGTATTAAGTAAATATTCATTACTTAATATTTTATAACATAAGCCTATTAATACTAAGTAAAGTTGATAAATAAGAAAGTTTATTTTTAAAAAATATTAGATAAAGTTAATAAGCTAAACAAAAAAATCTAAAATTAAATCTTCATTTGATTCAAGCATCAGACTACAATGTGAGCTACAAGATCTGGTATTAGGTAAGAGTGTCCTTTGTTTCTCTTGACAAGAACAAAGTAATGAAACACAAGGCTTTAGATATTTTTGACACATTTGAGAGAATTATCTACCAGATATAATATGAATAGAGATGACTGAAGGGATAAAGGATTAGAGAATTCAGGTCAAGGTGGGAATGACTGAGAAATTTCGAAGAACATGGAAATCATTTTGTCAGACATTTCTTCTTTCATTATACATGAGAAAAGTAATATCTGAAGCCATTTTTAGAAGTAAAGTTTCTTAATGTTATCTTGTTCAGTTGAAAAAGAAGTATGACAAATGTACATGTAGGGGTGTGTGTTTGTGTGTGTGTGTGTGTGTAAGGATGTGCAGCTGCTCCCAGTCATATGTGGTGTATGGTAATGATGAGGAGGCAGAAGTTGTTCTGCAGCACCCTTGAGGGCATTGGCGAAAGGAAAATAATAAACCCCTGAGAGTCCATATCCCTTTAGCAGTATATGAATTTAATATAACAGAAAAAGAAGTTAAAGTCAGAGACGGAAACAGGAAACACTATGCAAAGATGGAATGAAATGCACAAATCTGCTTCTCTAGTGGTAAATTTGATAAGATAAATAGTCGTATTTTGTCTACAAATTATTAAGCATAGTCTGTATAATATTAATTATAATAGTGACTGGTTCAGCCACCATCTTACTATGTTATATTGAGTATTATGAATGAATGAAATTGGCAATATGATTTAACAGTTGTGCCTTCAATGTCACAGTATTTTAAAATAGTGGTCAGATTTCTATCATATTTTTCACTGACCTACCAGTAGTGGTATCATATTATGCAAGCAAGTAGATGTTATATGAAACTTGACATTACCTCTTAATAAGCGTGGGCAGGCTTCTAAGTTCTGTATTTCAGTTTCCTCAGCTGTAAACTTGACGATTCTAACATTATTTCCTCATGTACATCAGTTGAGATAATATACTGAAACTGTCTGGTACCATCAAGGGAATATAGTGAGCAAGTCATAAATAGCAATGGAAAAAAAGAGGAAGAATAGAGTAAGAAAACGAAGATTGGAATGCCAGTGTTAAGAATACAAACACATACATAACATAATTTTAAGTTTCTATTTATTTTCTGAAGTCATTTTTAGACCAAAGACTCTTTGAACCATTTTATTTTTGTGTGATCAGAACAAACTACCAGTACAAGGCCTGTCTCTCCTCTAAAAAGGACATAATTATAGTACTTAACTCTTAAGACTGGTAAGGAATGGTTTACTAAGCACATGGAAAGTGCTTAGAGCAGGGCCTGGAATAAATAAGTATTTCATAAATGCTACTTATTGCTACCTTTTTTAATATTTTCACCCCCATAAAAACATTAGAGACACAAACTTCTAGCCCCTATAAAATAAAAAGAAAAGTACAGAAAGAAAAAAAAATTAATAGATGTGATTTGGAAACTATTATTCCTGTTTACCATTTGCTTTTCTTTCAAATTTTATGTTTAGATCTGCTTTTTCTAACCTGTGCTAAATTATTTAAATAAAAATAATAACGTAAGTAGCACTTATTGAGTTATTATGTCTAGGCATTTTCCTGAGTACTTTACTTGATTTATAGGATTTAATCCTCCCAGCCTTAGATAGAAGGAGATATAGTAATTTTTGCACTATTGCAGAAGAGGAAATTGAAGCTTAGAGTTAAATAATAAGTCTCATGTCATAGGGCCAGTAAGTTAAAAGAACTGAAATCTAAACATAGTTACAATTAAACACTCCTCAGTTAAAGTGTATATTCCCCTATTCAAACAATCCCTAAAGATCTTCAGTTTCCAAGTAATGGTAAATAATCTAATACCCAATGGCCAGGTAAGAGAAATTTAGGAGTTGTTGGAATGAGCCTATGAAAGTTTCTGGCTTACTTGTTCTTCTATTCAAAACCCAACTATATAATTTGTTGTTAGCTAATAAGAAGCCTTAAGCTATCTAAAAATAAGAGATTTGTATTTCTACTAAAGAGGTTATACATTTTTTGCTATTTCTACTAAACTAATCCAGAAATAAACGTACCCAATTTATAGAAAGTTGTCAAAAACCCCTAGTATTCTACAAGCATTGAAGATACATTCCATAACACTGCAATTACACACTTCAGTTAAATTCTGAATAAGTAGCTTAGTATAATATTAAAATATCACTCCATTTTTATTGTATAATCATTCTAAAATAAGCTCTATATTTCGAGTTTTAAGCTAGGAGGCAGCTCAACCGGGCCATTCAAAAAAAAAGCCCATTGTATATATGAATAGGTGGCAGTGGCCTGCTTCCCAAAATCCCTGTGACAGAGAAACCAGAAACAATTCTTAAAGCTAAGGAGACAAAGCACTTAATGATCTCACTTTCTCTCTGTTTTTCTTCAGGTTTTTTTGTTTGCTTGTTTTTGTTTTTGTTTTTCACTTCCACCTTTGAACCAGCCTCAACATCATGTCAATCCAATCATTTCTCCATATCCATAGATTTGAGAGACTGTAGGAAGTATATCCAATATTATTCCCTCTCAGTTCCCCACAATTTATACCTTTACATCCTGTAACAAAACGTTGCACGTATTTCTCCAAGGAAAATACTATTTCTTTTGAGAATATTAAGTAATAATGGTAATAAAAGCTAATATTTACTGAATGCTTACCGGGTGTGAAATACAGCCTTGAAAATGCATCATCCCATTTCTTTTCACTGAGGCTTACTGTGGTAAGATTTTTATTCAGTAACACTCATACCTTTTTAGATGTATAGTGTTGTGTGTGTGTGTGTGTGTGTGTGTTTTCAAATTACTACAACTAAGACAGGATACATCCATCACACCCGTAAGTTCTCTTGTTCCCCTTTGTAGTCAATTTCTCCTGCCACCCACAACCCCTTTGCAACCACAAATCTGATACCTATCTTTATTGGCTAGAAGTTAGTAAGTGGCTATAAGTGTTGGAACCCATATTGAATTTCACAGCTGTCTGACTCTACAACTCTTACTCCTAAATATTCTATGCTTCTATCTTTTCAGAATGTAATTTTCCTTATTAATTCATAAATGATCTTAAAGAAGCTCTTTGAATTCGCTTATTTTGTTTTTAAATTAATATGATCAAAAGTAGTAAGTTATAGCGTGAGGTGAATTAAAACATAATACTAAAGTATGGATATAACTAACTTAGTAATTGCTAAAACTATGTAAGTAGGGAAAAATATAAAGTTGAACATTGCAGCATGGCAGGATAATTCTCAACATATCAATGTCTGCGTTTTCCTTAATAGTTTCCCTTTCTCCCTGTTCAAAGGGGTATTAAAAGCAGGCCCTTTGAAATTCTATGCCTCAGGATGTTTTGCAGAAAAAATCACAGAGACAGTCAAACTCTTTTAAAAACTGGAGACTCAGAAGAGATGATACTATGTGTATGAGTAGGAGAAAGAGAAGTACTTTGGGGAACAAAGTAAAAGGCAGGCTTTCTAAAATGAGGTAAAAGACAGGAGTTGAGAAGTTCTAGAATAGCTGAGATCTTTGTATTGCTTAGTGGCAGCAACCCACAGAGCTTACAAAGTTTGATGTTTCATCAAGAAAGAGAAAATATTTGTCACTATGGTTTCTCTGATACCTATGAATCAAAAGTGTTGCAGAAGTAGCTATGCTGCCAAATTATAAATGCCCATACAAACAGAGAAGTTCATATCTTGTTGGTAACCTGTGGGCTGACAAAAGACTTACCGTCTACTGACATTTACCATGCATTATACATGCATTAACACGTCTAATCCTCTCAACCTGATGGTATTAGAATTTATCCCATTTCAAAACTGAGAGAACAAAGGCAAAGAAATGCCAAGATTTTTTGCTCGAGTTCACACAGTATCTAAAGAACAAACACACAATTTGAACCCAAACAAGTTCTATCCGGAAAGCTTACGTTATATAGTGCCTAAATCAACCTAAATTTCAGGGACTTTTCTTTATGCTGAAAGAGGAAAATTAATATAAACAAGATTGACATTTTGAAAAATTTCCTCAAATATAGGATTGAATTTTGATTTATTAAAATAGTTAGAAAAATGTGGTATTCCTTATGCCACTGAGAGTGTAGACATAAAGGTATTCCCAACACATTAGCAGTATAAAATTTGATACCCTTATAAGAACCACTTAAGCATTTCAGAGGAATTTTTCATGTTATTAAAAATGAATAACTTATTACTTGAACATAAATTGTGTTGCTTTTTTCAGTGGTCAATATTAATAAGTAATTGCTAAGTTTCCTTTTGTCATTCAAAACTTAAGAATGAAGTCTCTATAACAATGTGACACAATTTAAATTAATTGAATAGATGTTACATCAGCATGGCTGGTATGGGTAATTTATGTATTCTAGCCATACCATTTTCCCTCAGCCTTAAGGTTCTACTGTACTTATTTATCCCCTTCTGATGAAATAACATATTTCTTCTGTGATTACAAAATGGCTTTTATTTTATTCTTATAATAAGGCATTTATTGGTTCATTTGTTCTTCAATGATCTAACAAATCTATGTGGGGAGCCCACAATATGTCTGACATTCCTTAGGTATTGGACATAAAAAGATGAAGATATGTTTGTAACTTTAAGAGTGTCCAGTCTTCCTGGGTGATAGGTGAATAAATAAGTAACTAAAATAAAAAGTAATTAAAATTAATAAGATAAAAAGGCTATGTTCATTCACTCATTCAACAGATATTTATTGATTATATATGTACTATTCCAGGGCCCTGTGGACACAAAAGAAAGAAAGAAGAAAGGAAGGAAGGAAGGAAGGAAGGAAGGAAGGAAGGAAGGAA